>NC_029785.2:65286201-65305994 GCF_000816755.2 Arachis ipaensis | reverse complement strand
CATGCACAAAATCCTATTGGAGGATGATGCTAAGCCAGTGGTTCAACCACAGAGGCGGCTAAATCCAGCCATGAAGGAAGTGGTGCAGAAAGAGGTCACCAAATTACTGGAGGCTAGGATTATTTATCCTATTTCTAATAGCCCCTGGGTGAGCTCTGCTCAAGTTGTTCCCAAGAAGGGAGGCATGACAATGGTTCATAATGAAAAAAATGAACTGGTTCCTACAAGAACAGTTACAGGGTGGCGCATGTATATTGACTACAGAAGGCTCAACACAGCCACCAGAAAGGATCATTTTCCTTTACCATTCATAGACCAAATGCTAGAGAGACTAGCAAGTCATGAATATTACTGCTATTTGGATGGCTATTCAGGTTACAACCAAATTGCAGTAGATCCTCAGGACCAAGAGAAAACAGCATTCACATGTCCTTCTGGAGTATTTGCTTACAGAAGAATGCCTTTTGGTCTGTGTAATGCACCTGCAACCTTTCAGAGGTGCATGCTTTCTATCTTCTGTGATATGGTTGAGAAGTTTCTGGAAGTCTTCATGGATGAATTTTCGGTATTTGGAGACTCATTCAGCTCATGCCTTAACCATTTAGCACTTGTTCTGAAAAGATGCCAAGAGACCAACCTAGTTTTAAACTGGGAAAAATGTCACTTTATGGTGACTGAAGGAATTGTCCTTGGGCATAAATTTTCAAACAAGGGAATAGAGGTGGATCAAGCTAAAGTGGAAGTTATTGAAAAATTACCACCACCTGCTAATGTTAAGGCAATCAGAAGCTTTCTGGGGCATGCAGGATTCTACAGGAGGTTTATAAAGGATTTTTCAAAAATTGCAAAACCCCTGAGCAATCTGCTAGCTGCTGACACGCCATTTGTGTTTGACACAGAGTGTCTGTAGGCGTTTGAGACTCTGAAAGCTAAGCTGGTCACAGCACCAGTTATTTTTGCACCAGACTGGACTTTACCATTTGAACTAATGTGTGATGCCAGTGACCACGCCATTGGTGCAGTATTGGGGCAGAGGCATGACAAGCTTCTGCATGTCATTTATTATGCTAGCCGTGTTTTAAATGATGCCCAGAAAAATTACACAACCACAGAAAAAGAATTGCTTGCAGTGGTTTATGCCATTGACAAGTTTAGATCATACTTAGTAGGATCAAAAGTGATTGTGTATACTGACCATGCTGCTCTTAAATATCTACTCACAAAGCAGGATTCAAAACCCAGACTCATAAGATGGGTGTTGCTTCTGCAAGAGCTTGATATAGAAATAAGAGACAAAAAAGGGACAGAGAACCAAGTGGCTGATCATCTGTCCCAGATAGAACCAGTAGAAGGGGAGTTCCCCCCCTCTATTGAGATCTCTGAGACCTTTCCGGATGAGCATTTGTTTGCCATTCAGGAAACACCATGGTTTGCAGACATTGCAAACTATAAAGCTGCAAGGTTTATACCCAAGGAGTACAGCAGGCAACAAAAGAAAAAATTAATTACTGATGCAAAGTACTACTTGTGGGATGAACCCTATCTCTTTAAAAGATGCGCAGACGGAATAATTCGTAGATGTGTGCCTAGAGAAGAAGCACAGAGGATCTTATGGCATTGCCATGGATCACAATATGGAGGCCATTTCGGAGGTGAGCGAACAGCCACCAAGGTCCTCCAATATGGCTTCTACTGGCCTACACTCTATAGGGATTCCCGAGAGTTTGTACGTAACTGTGACAGTTGCCAAAGAGCTGGTAATCTGCCTCATGGTTACGCCATGCCTAAACAGGGAATCTTGGAGATTGAGTTGTTTGATGTATGGGGAATTGACTTCATGGGACCTTTCCCACCATCATACTCAAACACTTATATCCTGGTGGCAGTCGACTATGTATCAAAATGGGTAGAGGCCATTGCCACACCCACCAATGATACTAAAACAGTGCTGAAGTTCCTCCAGAAACATATCTTCAGCAGGTTTGGTGTCCCTAGAGTACTAATCAGTGATGGGGGCACTCACTTATGCAACAAACAGCTTTACTCTGCCATGGTCCGGTACGGGATTAGCCACAAGGTGGCGACTCCATATCATCCACAGACAAATGGGCAAGCTGAAATTTCTAACAGAGAACTAAAAAGAATCCTGGAACGAACTGTAAGTACCCGTAGAAAGGATTGGGCACGAAGCTTGGATGATGCTCTGTGGGCTTACAGAACAGCATTCAAGACTCCTATAGGGACCTCTCCATACCAACTTGTGTATGGTAAGGCTTGTCATCTACCCGTGGAACTGGAACATAAGGCCTACTGGGCAACCAGATTCCTAAACTTTGATGCCAAATTAGCTGGAGAAAAAAGATTGCTCCAGCTGAATGAGCTAGAGGAATTCAGATTCACTGCTTTCGAAAATGCCAAGCTTTATAAAGAGAAATCGAAAAGGTGGCATGACAGAAAGCTGTCACCTAGAGTCTTTGAACCAGGACAAAAGGTTCTGTTGTTTAACTCTAGGCTCAGGCTATTCCCCGGGAAACTGAAATCCCGGTGGAGAGGACCATATGTGATTACAAGTGTATCACCATATGGTTATGTGGAGCTTCAAGACATTGATTCTGATAAGAAGTTCATTGTTAATGGACAGAGAATCAAGCACTATCTTGAAGGAAATGTTGAGCAAGAGTGCTCAAGGCTGAGGCTAGATTAAAAGCTCAGTAAGGTCCAGCTAAAGACAATAAAGAAGCGCTTGCTGGGAGGCAACCCAGCCATTAGCAAAACTTTTTCTGTTATTTTATTTTATTTTATTCTTCATTTTATTTATATTTGAAATATATGAGCTTAATATTAACAAGGTAAAGAATCAATTGCATAAGTCCACAGGGTTACCGAAGAATTCAGAGCACAAAACAGGAAAAAGGAGCTCACTGGCAAGAAAACGCCAGTAAGAGGCACAATTGGGCGTTAAACGCCCAAAAGGAGCATCTACTAGGCGTTTAACGCCAGTAAAGATAGCCATCTCGGCATTTAACGCCAGATTTACAGCATCCTGGGCGTTCAGAAAAACGCCCAGTGACAAAGGGGTTTTTGGCGTTTAACGCCAGCTAGAAGCAACAGCTGGGCATTAAACGCCCAAACCAAGCACCAACTGGGCGTTAAATGCCCAAAACATGCAGCAGTTGGGCGTTTAACGCCAGGATTGTGGGGAGTAGGCAATTTTATTTTCAATTCAAATTTTTTCCATTTTTTATGTTTCAATTCATGATTTCTTGCACAAACATGTTACAAATCCTAATTTTTCAAATTCTTTTTCAAAAGATATCAAATGTATCTTAATTCATAAACCCTTTTTCCTCTTCAAATTATTTTCAAATCCTTTTCAAAACAAATCTATCTCTTTTCCTTCTAAAATCTTTTCAACTCATCAATATCTTTTTCAAATCTTCACATCTTCTTTTTCAAAATCCAGATTTATCTTTTTCAAATATCTTTCATATCTTTTCAATTTTAAATCACATCTTTTCCTATCATACTTATCTTTTCCTTGCCCACTAGCAACCGCTCTGAGGTCACCATCAGAAGAGCAGTGATGATTCATTGCATTATACTGGAAAAAGAAGTGGAAGTTCATCAGCTGATTGCTTGTGAGCTTTACAAAATTGCAAACAAGAACTCCAAAGATGCCAAATTGGCCTATCCAAGCTTAGTCTCTCTGTTATGTAAAGATGCTGGGATAAAAATGGGAGTAGATAAGTATATCTCAGTTGAGCAACCAATCACCAAAAAGTCTATGGAAGGACAACAAGTGCAGGACGACCCCATCAAGAGAAAAGCACAGGATTTCCTCCCGGAAATCCCTCAAATTGAATATTGGGAGCGCCTAGAAGCATCTGTCACCAAGTTGCAAGAAGCTGTAGATCAACTGAAGGAAGAAAAGCAAAATCAAAACAGCATGCTCTGCAAACTGCTTAGAGAACAAGAAGAGCAAGGGCGTAAACTGAAGGAATTAAAGCGTCAGAAACTATCTCTTGAAGGGCCAAGCACTCCACAGACTAAAGAGGCATCCACCTCCCAAATTCAAGGTTGTTGAGTTCTAATCTTAGCCTTAACTCTGTGATAATTGTTCTTATTTGAATTTTACCTTAGAAGTTATATATGATAGTAGTAATTAGTATTTATATTTTGATTTTATCTCCAATTAAGCTATAATTTATTTTTCTCATCATCATTAAACATGAATAAAATAGCAGATTTTCTTTAGAATAAGGAGGCAATATTTTTCGAGTTTTTAATAAGAAAAATTCTAATTATTTACATGTGGTGGTGATGCGGGCAGAAATTGGTCAATTAAAAATTATTAGAATATATGCGTTGCAAGTATAGTTCTTAACTCGCCAGAAATCCACCGCTCAATTTAGAAAGGTGTCACACAAAATTGAAATTTAAAATACTGGGAGTATGAATCCCAGGTCGTCTCCCAACGAGTTGCAGGAAAGGGTGCTATTTTATTAATCAGATGTTTTCGAAAAGGTTTGAGTTGAGTAAACAGGAAATTAAATTGATGAAATTGAATAATGTAAATAAAAGCCTTGACTGGGAGTTGATTACATGGAAGCCCTATTCTTGATGGAACACTCTTAAGATTAATTGACAATTGAGAGTTATTTCGTTTAGTTATCCTTTACTAAGTAAAGGAAGGTAAAACAAGTTGGAATACTGTTCTATCCACAAGTCCCAATCCAGTCTTGGGAGGATTGGTGTCAGGAATTAGAAAGCAAACAAACAATAACCCAATTACAATCTTTCTCTTGAATCTTCCAACTCAAGGGTTCCTTTCAATCAACTCCCCATCAAGTTAGGGAACTACTCACTCATTGTAAAGGTAAAATTCATAGCATATGAAAAGGAATTAAAGAAAGACATTGTAAATAAAATTAAAATAGTGAATTAAAAATAAAAATGATCCTTGTATTAAATAATCCTAAAAATATTCCAATAGTAAAATTAAACAAAGCAAAGAACATGGAAGAGTAAGCCAAGTAAAGAAAACGAACTAGAATGACGAAGTCTTGATGAGGTGATAACTCTTCTCAATATCCCAATGCAAAAAGCTAGAGAAACTAAAATCTTAAGAACTATCAATGTCTAGAGAGAAAACCTAGGGGAGGAGTAAAACTAGATCTAAAAACTCAAACTGTGTAGAATGAATGTTGTCTTTTGTTTCTGCATGTTCTCTGGCTCTAGTCTGCTGTTCTGGGCCGAAAACTGGGTCAAAATAGGGTCCAAAATCGCCCCCAGTGAATCCTGCAGATTATGCAGATCGCGCATGTCATGCGATCGCGTCATCCATGCGGACGCGTCATTCGCGCTTTTCCTCGCCACGCGTTCGCGTCGTCCACGCCTCCGCGTCGCTCGTGCTTTTCCAGTCCGCGCGGTCACGTGAGCCACGCTGCCGCGTCACTGCGATTTCTCTTCTTTCGCGCGGTCACTTCTCGTTGGTTATCTCCTCAATTTCTTGTGTTCCTTCCATTTTTGCTAGCTTCCTTTCCAATCTCCAACTCATTCATGTCCTATAAAGCCTGAAACGCTTAACACACAGATCACGGCATCGAATGGAATAAAGGAGAATTAAAATGCATAATTAAAAGTCTCTAGGAAGCAGTTTTCAATTATGTAATAATTTCAGGAAGGAAATATAAATGCATGCTAAATTAATGAAAAAGTGGGTAAGGATCATGATAAAACCACACAATTAAACACAATATAAACCATAAAATAGTGGTTTGTCAACCTCCCTACACTTAAACATTAGCATGTCCTCATGCTTAATTGAAGGAGATAAAGTAAATAAGTATGAACATGCAGAAACTCATGCAATGCAATGCAATCCTATATATATAAATGCAACTATATGATTCCTATCCACTTGATCAAAAGTAAATAAGCTCTTCAAAACAATTACAAATCAAATTCCACTAATTCTATCATTATACAGTAAGACAGATAAAAGTGCAACAAGATAGCTTATGAAAGCAGGGAACATGGAAATTCAAGCATTGAACCCTCACTGATGATGTATGTACGCTCTAATCTCTCTAGTGTATAGAGTAATCACTCTATCCTTCTCTAATCATGCTTTCTAATTTTTGTTCTTCTCCTAACCAATCAACAACAATTAATATACCAATGCAAACATCATGAGGTCTTTTCAAGGTTGTAATGGGGCCAAGGTAGGTAGGGATACATGAAAATTAGGGAAATTTTGTTCCAAAGATAGAGTCTTAGAAGAAACTTATTGTCTTTTCAATCAAGTAGAGTATGCATGCAACTAACCTATTACTATGCAATTTATCCTATTCTATAAAAGAAAGAAAATCTAACTAAAATATCCTAATTTATTGGTGCTAGTGAAGAGAAATTACCTCCGGAAATCAGGTACTGACTGACCTCCCCACACTTAAGGCTTTGTACCGTCCTCGGTGCCATCTGTCAGGAATAGGGGTGGGTTGGTTGCAGTATCTCCACAGTTGGGACCATCATGGCTCCCTGTGCTGGTAAAAGAAGTGGAGTCCGGGGTGTCTGAGTCCTTGAAGTGTCCCTTGAGTAGCTCCTTGAGGTGTTTGAATCGGCGCTCGTTACGGCACTCTCTTAACTTCGCTTTCTGTTCTTGCCGATCCAACCTTTTGATTATCTGCTGGAGCAGTTCATCTGTTGTAGGTGCTTGTGGTGTTGAAGAAGGCATATCTTCAACCGGAGCAGTGGGAAGGCTTGTAGTGGCTGTTGGAAGTCTAAGGTACTTCCCATTGGGGACATACTAATCATCCCGTGGAAGCATGGCTTTGGTGTCTCCATCTCTGTAGGAAACTCCGGCTGCTGAGACAAGATCTGAGACCAAGGCGGGAAAAGATAAGTTGCCCACAATTTGTACGTGTCCCATGGCATTCCGGATATGTCTTGGTAGATTCAGAGGCTGGTCTGTAAGGATGCACCATAGAAGAACGGCCATGTCTGCAGTGAAGGAGGACTCGTGAGTGCTCGGAAAGACGTAATGGGACATGATCTGTGCCCATACGCGAGCCTCCAAGGTAAGTGCTGAAGCTGGTATTCTCTTAGGGCGGGTACGATGATATCCGTAGATCCAACGGCTGCCAGGTAGTGCGATAACTCTGAGAACAGCTTCCCAGTCAAATTGGTACATCTGGCGCTTGAGTGCAGCTTCTTGAAAAGCGTCCAACCCTTCTGGAATAGGGGGAAGACTCAAAGCTTATTGAATAGCCTCTTCTGTAATGGGGACTTGCTTCTGACGGACAAAGACAGACTGCAGGGTAGGCAGGTAGAAGTTAGAGTAGAACTCGACTACCCAAGAAAGATTGACCTGCTTCTGTTGTCTCTGTAGGAAACCCCATTGTCTTCGTTCAATTTGCGGCTCAACAAAAGTAGCAATATTGGGCGGGAGGATAAGAAGGTATTCGTTGTTGTAACTCCTTTCAGCTAGAATAGGGAACATCTGCCCACAGTAGCGATTTGGAAATCACGCAGTGTCCTTTGCTGGAAAGGCTTTCTCTTTTTCATCAACCTTGATGATCCTCTTAACTCTTTTTGTTGAGGGCTTCACTGCAGTTGAAGAAGGCTCTACCACTAGTACTCTTTTAATTCCTCTTCTTGCTGGTGGTTTGGGAGTAACTTTCTCTTTTCCTTTCTTGGTGGCCATCCTGAAAGGGGAAGAGAACGTAAATTAAATTCAAAGAGATATATAGCAATGAAGAGAATGAAAAAGGATGGTTGTAAATGCACATTAAAAGGTAAATGATGTCAACACACGCTCATGAGTACATGTGAAAGATCATTAATGGAAAATAGTTAGTGCATATGATGACAAGTGAATGCAAGGTGTTTATTGGCATGCCGGCAAAGGGCATGAGTAACATAGACCAAGCATTACTTTGTAACAAACCATCACGTTTGTATTGACAATTAAATTCAATTAATATAATAGTAAAGGAAATTTGTGAAAAGCAAGCATTGAATAGTAGAATAACATAGAGAAATGCATAATGCCATATGGGCTTTTTCACAAACACATAGCATGCATGGTGAAGAAGGTATAGAAAGTATTAAAGTGAACATGCAAGCAACCCTTTAAAGAAAATAATATATAATTGTCAAACAATTTGCAGCAATCCACAATCATATAATGAAAAATAATGACTCAAATAAAATTTTAACACCTTGTAAAAAGGAAAGAAGAAGAAAGAAAATATGAATAATGAAAAGAAAAAGAAAAGAAAAGAAAATAACATATAAAATAAGAAGAATGATAGAAAAGAAAAGGATGAAGAAGAAAATAAAACCTTGTTAATGGAGGTGAGGGAGAGAGAGTGAAAGGTGAGATAGAAGGAAGAAGGGAGGAGGAAGAAATAAGGAGGGAAAAGAAAAATTAGCATTTGGAGAAGAAAAAGATATGATAATTGGCAAAATTAGGTTGAGCTGTGCGGCGCAAGCGACGCGATCGCATGGGGCACGCGATCGCACGACTTGTGCTTAAGGTGAAGGACGCGGTCGTGTCGGTCACGCGGTCGCGTGACTCAGTTTGTGCCAGTGGTGCGAGGGTTGCCTCGCACTCGCACAACTCTATGTTCAAAATCATTAAATGCCAAATTTTAGGTGACGCGATCGTATGGGGCATGCGATCGGGTGAGTGGGTAGTGTATGGGGTACGACGCGGCCGCGTGGGGCACGCGGTCGCGTGAGGGGGATTGCACGTCCAGCGCCAGTCCAGCACCACTCTAGCACAACTTTCAGCTGTGCACCCTTTCTACGTCGAAAATCAGGGCACGCGGTCGCGTGGGGCACGCAGTCGCGTAGGGCACGCGGTCGCGTGGGAGGTCATTATGCCCATACGACGCGGACCCGTCGGCGACGCGGTCGCGTGGGCTGATTTGTGCCACTAGCACTCCTCCAGCCACGCTCCAGCGTGACTCTCTGTTCATTTTTATTTTTCTCCCCTCTCCTTGCGACGCGGACGCGTCGTTGATGCGGTTGCGTCGTGTGGCATTTTTAAATTATGTAAATGCAGATGCACGAAATATACTAATAAAGAGAAGAGTTATTGGATAAGAAAACTAAAAATAGAGAAAAGAACGATCATACCATGGTGGGTTGTCTCCCACCTAGCACTTTGCTTTAACGTCCGTAAGTTGGACGCTCCACTAGCTCAGCCTGTGGCTATGTGGGGATCTTCCAAGAGGAAGATCTCAAGTTCCTTGTCTTTCTTCCGCTTCTCAGCATGGTACAGCTTTAAACGATGTCCATTAACTTTGATAAGCTCCGAGCTCGAAGGATGGCTAAGGTGATAGACTCCGTACGGTTCGGCCTTCTCTACTCTGTATGGACCTTCCCATCTTGATCTCAACTTGCCTGGTATGAGCCTCAGTCGAGATTTGTAAAAGAGGACTGAGTCCCCAGGCTGGAACTTTTTCCTCTTAATGTTCTGGTCATGTACAACCTTCATATTCTCCTTGTGTAGTCTTGAGTTCTCATAAGCTTCTAGGCGAAGGCTTTCCAGTTCTTGCAGTTGCAACTTCCTTTCAGCTTCGGCTTTCTCAATTCCCATGTTGCACTCCTTGACTGCCCAAAAGGCTTTATGCTCTATTTCCACCGGGAGATGACAAGATTTTCCATAAACTAAGCGAAAAAGACTCATCCCAATGGGTGTTTTGTATGCTGTTCTGTATGCCCAGAGTGCATCTTATAGCTTGGTGCTCCAGTCTCTTCTATGAGGCTTTACTATCTTCTGCAAGATACCCTTTATCTCTCTATTTGACACCTCGGCTTGCCCATTGGTCTGAGGATGGTATGATGTTGCAACCTTATGAATTATCCCATGCTTCTTCATTAGTCCTGTTAGTCTCCTGTTACAAAAATGGGTGCCTTGATCGCTCACGATTGCTCGTGGGGATCCAAAGCGATAGATAATATGGTTTCTCACAAAGGAAACAATAGTGTTAGCATCATCAGTGTGGGTAGGAATTGCTTCCACCCATTTGGAAACGTAATCCACAGCTAACAATATATAAAAATAACCATTAGAATTTGGAAATGGACCCATGAAATCAATGCTTCAAACATCAAAAATTTCACAGAAAAGCATATATTGTTGAGGCATCTCATCCCTCTTGGATATATTACCAAATTTTTGGCATGGGAGGCAAGATTTACAAAATTCAGCAGCGTCTCTAAAAAGAGTAGGCCACCAGAATCCACAATCTAATATTTTTCTAGCAGTTCTTTGAGGGCCAAAATGTCCTCCACTCTCAGATGAGTGACAGGCCTCTAAGATGGACTAGAATTCTGATTGAGGCACACACCGTCAAATTACCTGATCAGTGTCACATCTCCATAAATATGGGTCATCCCATATATAATATTTAGACTCGCTTTTCAGCTTGTCTCTTTGATGCTTAGAAAAGTTAGGAGGAAATGTGCGGCTAACTAGATAATTAGCTACAGGTGCATACCAAGGGGATACTTCAGATACTGCTTGCAGGTTATCAAATGGAAAATTATCATCTATAGGAGTAGAATCATCCTTAATGTGCTCAAGGCGACTCAAGTGGTCTGCCACTAAATTCTGGTTACCACTCATATCCTTTATTTCTAAATCAAATTCTTGTAATAGCAGTATCCAACGATTGAGCCTTGGTTTGGACTCCTTTTTTGATAATAGATACTTTAAAGCTGCATGGTCCGAATACACTACTACTCTAGTACCAAGTAAATAAGCTCAGAATTTATCCAGAGCAAAAACAATAGCAAGAAGCTCTTTCTCAGCAGTAGTATAATTGGACTGGGCAGCATCTAAAGTCTTAGACGCATAAGCAATAACAAAAGGATCCTTACCTTCACGCTGAGCCAGCGCTGCTCCTACTGCATGGTTGGAAGCATCGCACATGATTTCAAACGGCTGGCTCCAGTCTAGTCCTCTCACAATTGGAGCTTGAGTCAGGGCGGTCTTTAGCTTATCAAACGCTTACTTGCAATCTTCACTGAACTCGAACTCAATATCCTTCTGTAGTAATCTGGATAAGGGAAGTGCTACCTTACTAAAGTCCTTAATAAATCTCCTGTAAAAACTTGCATGGCCAAGGAATGAACGGACTTCCCTCACAGAAGAGGGGTAAGGTAAACTAGAAATAACATTCACCTTTGCTGGGTCTACAGAAATGCCAGTATTAGATACCACATATCCTAATACAATCCCTTGTTTAACCATAAAGTGACATTTTTAAAAATTTAATACAAGGTTTGTACTGACACATCTATCCTATACTCTAGATAATTGATGAGCGAATAATTTATACGCTTTTTGGCATTATTTTTAGTATGTTTTTAGTAGAATCTAGTTACTTTTAGGGATGTTTTCATTAGTTTTTATGTTAAATACACATTTCTGGACTTTACTATGAGTTTGTGTGTTTTTCTGTGATTTCAGGTATTTTCTGGCTGAAATTGAGGGACTTGAGCAAAAATCAGATTCAGAGGTTGAAGAAGGACTGCTGATGCTGTTGGATTCTGACCTCCCTGCACTCAAAGTGGATTTTCTGGAGCTACAGAACTCAAAATGGCGCGCTTCAAATTGCTTTGGAAATTAGACATCCAGGGCTTTCCAGCAATATATAATAGTCCATACTTTGCCCAAGTTTAGACAACGCAAACTGGTGTTCAACGCCAGCTCTTTGCCCAATTCTGGCGTCCAGCGCCAGAAACAAGTTGCAAAGTGGAGTTCAACGCCCAAACTGGCACAAAAGCTGGCGTTCAACTCCAAGAATGACCTCTCCACGTGTAGACTTCAAGCTCAGCCCAAGCACACACCAAGTGGGCCCCGGAAGTGGATTTATGCATCAATTACTTACTTCTGTAAACCCTAGTAGCTAGTTTATTATAAATAGGACCTTTTTACTATTGTATTAGACATCATGGATTGTATTTTGATCCTGTGATCTCGTTTTGGGGGCTGGCCATTCAGCCATGCCTGGACCTTCATTACTTATGTATTTTCAACGGTAGAGTTTCTGCACTCCATAGATTAAGGTGTGGAGCTCTGCTGTTTCTCAAAGATTAATGCAAAGTACTACAATTTTCTATTCAATTCATCTTATTTCGCTTCTAAGATATTCATTCGCACTTCAACCTGAATGTGATGAACGTGACAATCATCATCATTCCCCATGAACGCGTGGCTAACAACCACTTCCGTTCTATCTTCAATTGAATGAGTATCTCTTAGATCTCTTAGTCAGAATCTTCGTGGTGTAAGCTAAATTGATGGCGGCATTCATGAGAATCCGGAAGGTCTAACCTTGTCTGTGGTATTCTGAGTAGGATTCAGGAATTGAATGACTGTGACGAGCTTCAAACTCGCGAGTGCTGGGCGTAGTGACAGACGCAAAAGGAGGGTGAATCCTATTCCAGCATGATCGGGAACCTCAGATGATTAGCCGTGCTGTGACAAAGCATTTGGACCATTTTCACAAGAGGAGGGGATGTAACCATTGACAACGGTGATGCCCTTGCATAAAGCCAGCCATGGAAAGGAGTACAACTGATTGGATGAAGACAGCGGGAAAGCAGAGATTCAGAGGAACGAAAGCATCTCTATACGCTTATCTGAAATTCTCACCAATGAATTACATAAGTGTTTCTATCCTTATTTTATGTTTACTTATTACTTAATTTTCGAAAACTCCATAACCTTTTGATATCCGCCTGACTGAGATTTACAAGGTGACCATAGCTTGCTTCATACCAACAATCTCCGTGGGATTCGACCCTTACTCACATAAGGTATTACTTGGACGACCCAGTGCACTTGCTGGTTAGTTATGCGAAGTTGTGAAGATATGTTTAGACCATGGTTCTGTGCATCCGTTTTTGGTGCCATCGCCAGGAAATCAATTTCGAACAATAATTCACAACCTGAGTAACAATTTTGCATACCAAGTTTTTGGCGCCGTTGCCGGGGATTGTTTGAGTTTGGACAACTGACGGTTCATCTTGTTGCTCAGATTAGGTAACTTTCTTTTTGTTTTCTTTTCAAAAAGTTTTCAAAAATCTTTCAAAAATTTCTCCTTTGTTTTCGAAAAAAAAAATTTTAAATAAAAAAATGTTTTCAAAAATATATTTTTCTTCAGAATTTTTAAGAATGAATTCTAGTGTTTCATAAAGCATGTTGAAGCCTGGCTGGCTGTAAAGCCATGCCTGTAGGGCATGTTAGGCGTGTCAATGTCTGAGTTACATACTAAAGCTTGGCTGGCTATTAAGCCATGCCTGACCCTTTGATTGGAGCTTTAGGCTAAAGAGCATAAGATTCCTGGAATTCATATTAAAAATTTTGGAATCCTTATTTTCCTTTTTCAAAATTATTTTCGAAAAAAATTCCAAAAAAATTTAGAAAATCATAAAAATCAAAAAAATATTTTTGTGTTTCTTGTTTGAGTCATGTGTCATGTTATAAGTTTGGTGTCAATTGCATGTGCATCTTGCATTTTTTCGAAAATTCATGCATTCATAGTGTTCTTCATGATCTTCAAGTTGTTCTTGGTAAGTCTTCTTGTTTGATCTTTGCATTTGCATGTTTTGTGTCTTTTCTTATTTTTCATATGTATTCCTGAATTCTTTATGTCTAAGCATTAAAGAATTCTAAGTTTGGTGTCTTGCATGTTTTCTTTGCATTAAAAATTTTTCAAAAATGTGTTCTTGATGTTCATCATGATCTTCATAGTGTTCTTGATATTCATAGCATTGTTGCATGCATTCATTGTTTTGATCCATAACTTTCATGCATTGCATCATTTTTCTTGTTTTTCTCTCTCATCATAAAAATTCAAAAATAAAAAAAATATCTTTCCTGTTTCTCTCTTAAAATTTTGAAAATTAGATTTGACTTAATCAAAAATTTTTAAAATCTAGTTGTTTTTATGAGTCAAATCAAATTTTCAATTTAAAAAAATCTTATCTTTTTCAAAATCTTTTCCAAAAATCAAATCTTTTTTTCAATTTTTTTTAGTTATTTTCGAAAATTTTAAAAATATTTTTCAAAAATCTCTTTCTTAATTTTACATCATATTTTCGAAAATAACATCATCAATTAATGTTTTGATTCAAAAATTTCAAGTTTGTTACTTACTTGTTAAGAAAGATTCAAACTTTAAGTTCTAGAACCATATCTTGTAATTTCTTGTGAATCAAGTCATTAATTGAGATTTTAAAAATCAAATCTTTTTCAAAAACTAATTTCTATCATATCTTTTCAAAAATATCTTCTTATCTTACCTTTTCAAAAAAGTGATTGCAAAATATCTTTTCTAACTTCCTAACTTCTTATCTTTTCAAAATTTGTTTCAACTAACTAACTAACTTTTTGTTTGTTTCCTACCTTTTTCAAAACTACCTAACTAACTCTCTCTCTCTCTCTAATTTTCAAAAAAATCTTCCCTCTTTTTCAAAATTTCTTTTTAATTAGACTAATTATTTTATTTTTTTTATTTGAATTTTCGAAAAACTACTAACCTTTTTCAAAAAAACTATTTTCGAAAATCACTAACTCTTTTTCAAAAATTATTTTCGAAAATCCTTCTCCCTCATCTCCTTCTATTTACTCATTCATCTACTAATACTTCTCTTCATCTCACATCTCTACTCCTATCATCACCTTTGTGTTTGGATTCTTCATTCTTCTTCACCCCTATTCCTTTTCTTCTTCTACTAACAATAAGAAACCTCTTTACTGTGACATAGAGAATTCTTCTTCTTTTCTTTTTCTCCTCTCTTTCTTATGAGCAGGGACAAAGAAAAAGGCATTCTTGTTGAAGCTGATCCAGAACCTGAAAGGACTCTGAAGAGGAAACTAAGAGAAGCTAAATTACAACAATCCAGAGACAACCTTATTGAAAATTTCGAACAAGTAAAGGAGATGGTAGCCGAACCCAACAACAATAATGCTTCTGACATGCTTTCAGAATGGACCATCCTTGATATATTCTATGATGGTTTATCTGAGTTATCAAAGATGTCATTGGATACTTCTGCAGGTGTATCCATTCACCTAAACAAAACACCTGCAGAAGCTCAAGAACTCATTGACATGGTTGCTAATAACCAGTTTATGTACACTTCTGAGAGGAATCCTGTGAGTAATGGGACGCCAAAGAAGAAGGGAGTTCTTGAAATTGATACTCTGAATGCCATATTGGCTCAGAATAAAATATTGACTCGGCAAGTCAATATGATTTCTCAGAGTCTAAATGGAATGCAAGCTGCATCCAACAGTACTCAAGAGGCATCTTCTGAGGAAGAAGCTTATGATCCTGAGAACCCTGCAATAGCAGAGTTAAAATACATGGGTGAACCATATGGAAACACCTACAATCCATCATGGAGAAATCACCCAAATCTCTCATGGAAGGATCAAAAGCCTCAACAAGGCTTTAATAATGGTGGAAGAAACAGGTTTAGCAATAGCAAGCCTTTTCCACCATCCACTCAGCAACAGACAGAGAATTCTGAGTAGAATCCATCTAGCTTAGCAAATTTAGTCTCTGATCTATCTAAGGCCACTGTGAGTTTCATGAAATAAAATAAAATATGCAAAAATTAAAAATATGTACACCAACTAATAATTTAGCACGCAATTGCAACTCCCCAGCAGCAGCGCCAAAAATTGACGTGGCAGAAATTAGCCGATTAAGAATTTATAAATAGAACGGCGTTGTAAGTACAATTCTTAACCGACGAAAATCCGCTTATCAATTTAGAAAGGGTTGTCACAAAATTAGAATAAAAATACTGGGAGTAGGAATCCCAGGTCGTCTCCCAACGAGTTGACAAAGAAATGCTATTTTATTAGTCAGGAATTTTCCGAGAAATTTTAAGGATTGGAGGACGGAAAAAATAAATGATTGTAAATTAAAGCAATGAAAATTAGCAAGAGAATTTATTTAATTAAAATAAAAGCCTTGACCGGGAGAAGATTAATTGGAAGTTCTATCCTTGTTGGACTTCCCCAAGTGTAATAGTAAAAGGTTGTTATTCTACTTAGTTATCCCTTACTGAATAAAGGAAAGTCAATCAACTAACTAACTAACTCTGAATCCCAAGTCCTAATCCTCTCCTAAGGAAGAGTCAGAGACTAGAGAGACTGCCAACAACTTCCAATTAAAATTAATACTTGAGTATTCCAACTCAAGGGTTTCCTTTTAATCAACTCCTAGTCAAGTGGGGAATCTACTCCATTGACATAAATATAACGTTCACAAGCATATAAAGGGGATAAAAAGAAGACATGATAAATTAAATAAAGTAATAACTGAAAATCAATTAAAGGTAAAAAGAGTTCTTTGCATTAATAAATTCCAAAAGCCATAAACATACTTATCTGAACAGGGTTAATAAGCAATAAAAGAGTAAAGGAATAAGGAAACAAACTAGAATAATGAAACTTCAACGGATGTAGTAACTCTTCTCAATAAGCAAATTAAAAAGCATAAACTCGAAAAATTATGAATGTGAAGGAAACCTACAAGAAGTAGTAATTTCTCTCTAAGATTCAAAACTAAAACTAAAACTATGCGAATGAGAATGTGTGTTGAGTCTCTGCTCGTCCCCTGGCTTTAGTCTGTGTTTCTGGGCCGAAAACTGGGTCCAAACTCAGCCCAAAATCGCCCCAACGTTTTCTGTGATTTCTGCAGATAGCACATGTCACGCGTACGCGTCGCTGGTCATCTTCGCGTGTCACGCGCACACGTGAGCCAAGCGTACGCATCGCTTCTCACTGGTTATCTCCTTTATTTCTTGTGCTCCTTCCAATTTTGCATGTTTCCTTTCCATCCTCTAAGCCATTCCTACCCTATAAAGCCTGAAAACACTTAACGCACAGATCACGGCATCAAATAGTATAAAGGGGAATTAAAAATACACAATTTAAAGGCTTAGGAAGCAAGTTTTCAATCATAGAGTAGAATTGGAAAGGAATTGTAAAATCATGAAAACTGTATGAATAAGTGTGCAAAGACTTGATAAAAACCACTCAATTGAGTACAAGATAAACCATAAAATAATGTTTTATCACCGCTCTAGTTACTGGTTCACTAATTTATTGGTCAACCAATTCAACTGTGGTTCAACGAAAAAAACCGTTTTATAATAAAACAACAAATAAAATATAAATAAATACCCTAAAACATAATTATAGTCTAATTATGTTGAGCAACCTTTATTGCTTTTACATAACCAATGGAAATTCGAATCAAACGAGTAACTTCAGTTGGAGAGTATGCTGTAGATTGATTTCTCAATGAAACCCTATCCAGCCGGAACAATACTTCAGCTAAATAAGGAGGCATGTACAAACATGAATTTTGCATGTCAGAATATGGAGAGAAAGGGAGACAAGAGTTAGAATTTTTACGCGTCAATCCCTTTTCTTCTCTGCCCTCCAAGAACCTAACTCATGAACAGCCATAAAACTACCAAGAAATGAAGAGAATATTTGCTCATGCAAAAGATCAGCTAAGTACTTACCAGATGAACCAAATATAGAGGTAAAAGAGGATGGCTAGGTTTATGCAATTTTTCTCATAAAATAGTATCTTGGATGTGATAAAGAATCATCTTATGAATCCAAGGTAAGGATGTGGTCACTGATCAATACTACTCAGGATGCATTGCTGCTCTAAACACAATAATGCCCCCTTATGTGTGTGGAGAACATTCGACATGATTTCATAGCTTAATATAGCCTATCAAGATAAGGATATAGATGATTTATCTTTTCATATTTATTTACAATAGAGGCCTACACATCCATAATGAAATATCAGTAGAAACTTTACCAAATGAAATGGAGAGGAATAAACACTAGTGTCTTGGGGAAATCGCAATACCAACTTCATGAACCAACTATATCATTTCAAAATATATTAAGGGTAAAACTTTCATAGATAAGCTCCATGTATAATTTTACCCATAAAACTCGTCGTGAAAATTTCTACCCTAACATAAAGAGGATTTAGCTTGCCTTCCCTCTAATTTAACTCCTAAGCAAGGTGCAAAGTGTCCCATTCCTACAGCTAAACAAGGGGAAGGAATTCACCCTTCAATTCATTCCCCTAAACATAGCATTAGCATCACTGGAATGGGACAAAATACTAAATGTTTATAGCCCTTTAAAAAATCTCACAAGCAAAAGTTGTTCATGGAATCTTGCTCAATCAATAAACAGATGATACAAAAATAATGAGAGACGAAAGTTAAACAAAGCAAAAAAAAAAAAAAAAATCATTAACACCATCAAGTTCTGTAAACTGGCCAAAAAAATCAGTTGTATATAACATAATCCGATACTTGCAACTTTCTCCACCATATAAAAAAGACCCATTCATGCATCCGGAAGCCAAATCTGAGTTGTGTCCTTACTAATCTCACTCGATGATGGATTGGATGACACCAGCTCCCACAGTTTTCCCTCCTTCCCGAATAGCAAACCTCATCCCTTGCTCACAAGCCACAGGTACTATAAGCTCCACCACCATCTTAACCCTGTCCCCTGGCATCACCATCTTGGACTCCTCATCCTTATCATTCATAATCGACGTCACTTTCCCAGTCACATCAGTGGTCCTCATGTAAAACTGCGGTCGGTATCCAGCAAAGAATGGTGAGTGCCTCCCTCCTTCTTCCTTCTTCAAAACATACACAATGGCAGAAAACTTAGTGTGCGGGGTAATAGTCCCCGGCTTAGCTAACACCATTCCTCTTTGAATATCAACCTTCTGAATACCTCTAAGCAACAACCCCACATTATCACCAGCCATTGCCTCATCTAGAATCTTCTGGAACATCTCCACACCAGTGACAGTAGTGCTCCTAGTCTCCCTCACACCAACAATCTCAACAGTTTCCCCAACCTTAATAGTCCCTCTCTCAACCCTTCCGGTAGCCACAGTCCCACGACCTGTAATGGAGAACACATCTTCGATGGCAAGCAAGAAGGGAAGGTCCGTTTGGCGCTGAGGGATGGGAATGTAGTTATCCACGGCATCCATGAGGGCATAAATCTTGTCCACCCACTCGTTGTCACCACGCTTGATGGCAGGGTTCGCCATCAAAGCTTCCAATGCTAGAAGGGCCGAACCTGAGATAATGGGGACTTCATCGCCGGGAAACTCGTACGAGGAGAGAAGCTCACGAACCTCGAGCTCCACAAGCTCAAGAAGCTCCTCATCATCCACCTGGTCCTGCTTGTTGAGGAAAACCACCATGTTGGGGACACCAACCTGCCAAACTGTGCTAACAGTTAGTTAGTTAGTTGGATATGAATAACATAACAGAGAATTGAGTAATCGAAAGTCCCACATTCTCCTGAAGCATATTCTACAGAATTCAAAACCAGTAATTTTAATTTGTAATGCTAAAATGTTAAACTATAAAGAATCAAAGAATAAATGACTATAAATTCTGCTAAACCATACATTAAACATGGTTCAGGAACATCTCATAAAAGAATGTCACATTGAATCAGAGTGTCTGGGGTTGCAAGCAAGAACCTGCTTGGCGAGGAGGATGTGCTCCTTGGTCTGAGGCATGGGGCCGTCGGCGCCGGAGACGACGAGGATGGCGCCGTCCATTTGTGCGGCACCGGTGATCATATTCTTGACGTAGTCAGCGTGGCCGGGGCAGTCCACGTGGGCGTAGTGGCGGTTCTCGGTCTCGTACTCGACGGTAGCAGTGTTGATAGTGATGCC
>NC_029785.2:65278135-65286111 GCF_000816755.2 Arachis ipaensis | reverse complement strand
TCGTATTTCTTGGGAGCGCTGTTGCCGAGGGCGGCGAGGGCCATGGTGAGTGCGGCGGTGAGGGTGGTCTTGCCGTGGTCGACATGGCCTATGGTGCCGATGTTGACGTGTGGCTTCTTGCGCTCAAACTTGCCGCGGGCAGCGCGGACAGTGTGGGAGCGGCGGCGGTAGGGGGTGGTGGTGGTGGTGGTGGTGACGGCAGAGGAGGAGGAATAAGGAGTTAAGTGGAGGATTATGGAGGGTTTGAGGAAAGAAGAGGAGAGGTGGGTGGCTGTTCTGAAGAGGCAAGTGGAAGTGGAAGTGGAAGATGAAGATGGAGGGGCATGCGGGCAAAATAGCTTTGATGAAGAAGCAGCTGCTGCTATTGAAGTAATTGCCATTGGAGAAGCGACTCAAGGTCAAGGGAGTGTGGAGAGTATGGGGGTTAAGGGGATTGGAAGAGGATAGGTGGGAATTTGGGGGAAATCTGTTATGTAAAATGTAGGACAAAAGTGGAGGACCTTAGCTTAAATTCCCCATTTCCTATCCATTTTCACTGGTAGGGTTAATTTTTTTTTATGATTTTTTTTTTATTCCATGAAAAGAGGGAAGATTAAAGTAAAGAAGAGGAGAAAAAAAGAGTGAAAATAGAATGAAAGAAGAAGCATGCATTCCGATTAGAGATGAGTGCAAAAGTCTTTGAAACTTTTCTGCCAATTTAGTTGTCTAGGATAGAATTTTCCTAGATTCACGGAGTTGGTTCTCGAAGACGATAGCATTGCAAGCCAACCACGCCGTTCAGAGCAGATATGCCAGAGTCACAGTAAGTGATGAGCGGATAATTTATACGCTTTTTGGCATTGTTTTTACATAGTTTTTAGCATGATTTAGTTAGTTTTTAATATATTTTTATTAGTTTTTAAATAAAAATTACATTTCTGGACTTTACTAAGAGTTTGTGTATTTTTCTTTGATTTCAGGTAATTTCTGGCTGAAATTGAGGGACTTGAGCAAAAATCAGATTCAGAGGCTGAAGAAGGACTGCAGATGCTGTTGGATTCTGACCTCCCTGCACTCAAAGTGGATTTTCTGGAGTTACAGGAGTCTAAATGGCGCGCTCTCAATTGCGTTGGAAAGTAGACATCCAGGGCTTTCCAGCAATATATAATAGTCCATACTTTTTCCGAGTTTAGATGACGCAAACTGGCGTTTAACGCCAGCTCTCTGCCCTATTCTGGAGTTAAACGCCAGAAACAGGTTGCAAAGCAAAGTTAAACGCCAGAAACAGGTTACAAACTGGCGTTTAACTCCAAGGAAGACCTCTACACGTGTAAAGCTCAATGCTCAGCCAAAGCACACACCAAGTGGGCCCCGGAAGTGGATTTCTGCATCATTTACTTATCTCTGTAAACCCTAGTAACTAGTTTAGTATAAATAGGACTTTTTACTATTGTATTTACATCTTTGGATTATCTTTTGATCCTTTGATCACATTTTGGGGGTTGGCCATTCGGCCATGCCTAGACCTTGTTCTTATGTATTTTCAACGGTAGAGTTTCTACACACCATAGATTAAGGTGTGGAGCTCTGCTGTTCCTTGAGTATTAATGCAAAGTACTATTGTTTTTCTATTCAATTCAAGCTTATTCCTATTCTAAGATATTCATTCACACCCAAGAACAGGATGAATGGGATGATTATGTGACGCTCATCACCATTCTCACCTATGAACGCGTGCCTGACAACCACTTCCGTTCTACATGAAGACGAGACAGAATGAGTATCTCTTAGATATCTAATACAAGGGACCGAGTCCGAGATATTAGAGTCTTCGTGGTATAAGTTAGAACCCATGGATAGCCATTCCTGAGATCCGGAAAGTCTAAACCTTGTATGTGGTATTCCGAATAGGATATGGGAAGGGATGGCTGTGACGAGCTTCAAACTCGCGAGTGCTGGGCGTAGTGACAGACGCAAAAGGATAGTAAATCCTATTCCAGTATGATCGAGAACCGACAGATGATTAGCCATGCAGTGACAGTGCATTGGACCATTTTCACAGAGAGGACGGGATGTAGCCATTGACAACGGTGATGCCCAACATACAGCTTGCCATGGAAAGGAGTATGAAGGATTGGATGAAAGCAGTGGGAAAGCAGAGATTCAGGAGGAATTAAGCAACTCTATACGCTTATCTGAAATTCTCACTAATGAATTACATAAGTATCTCTATCCTTATTTTACGTTTTATTTATCTTTTTATATAAAAAAAATTTTCAAAATTAAATTATTCTATGTTCTTCAGAATTTTTAAGAATGAATTCTAGAGTTTCAAGAGATATGTTGAATCCTGGCTGGCTGTTAAGCCATGTCTAATCTTTTGGACCGAGGTTTCACTTATTCTCAAGAGAAGAGCTTCTTTGTCTTTCTTAGCAAATTAGCTGTTGAATGTAATGTTCTGCTGAAGCTTGGCTGGCCATTGGCCATGTCTAGTGTTTTGGACCGGAGCTTTCAATGAAAGCTTGGCTGGCTAGTAAGCCATGTCTAATTCCTGGACTGGAGCTTTAGACTAACATTGCAAGATTCCTGGAATTCCTATTAAATATTTTGAAATCTTTATTTTTCTTTTTCCAAATAATTTTCGAAAAATACAAAAAATTTTAATAAAATCATAAAACCAAAAATAATTTTGTGTTTCTTGTTTGAGTCTTGTGTCAAATTGTAAGTTTGGTGTCAATTGCATATTTTTCAAACTTTCTTGCATTTTTCGAAAACTCATGCATTTGTTCTTCATGATCTTCAAGTTGTTCTTGATGAATCCTCTTGTTTGATCTTCATATTTTCTTGTTGTGTGTTGCATCTTGTTTTTCATATGCATTCTTGCATTCATAGTGTCTAAAAATTAAAAATTTCTAAGGTTGGTGTCTTGCATGTTTTCTTTTCTTAAAAATTTTCAAAAATAAGTCTTGATGTTCATCTTGATCTTCAAAGTGTTCTTGGTGTTCATCTTGACATTCAAAGTGTTCTTGCATGCATTAGTTGTTTTGATTCATAATTTTTATGTTTTGTTTCAATTTAGTGTTTTTCTCTCTCATCATTAAAAATTCAAAAATAAAAAAATATCTTTCCTTTATTTTACTCATAATTTTCGAAAATTTGATTTGATTTAGTCAAAAGTTTTAAAAATTTAATTGTTTCTTATGAGTCAAATCAAAGTTTCAATTTAAAAATTATATCTTTTTCAAATATTTTTCAAAAATCAAATCTTTTTCACTTTTTCTTTTATATTTTTGACAATTTCAATTTGATTCTCAAAAATCTTTTTCTTATTTTGTTTCATAACTTCAAAATCTTTACTAACAATTAATGTGATTGATTCAAAAATTTTAAGTTTGTTACTTGCCTAATAAGAAAGGTTCAGTCTTTAAATTTAAAAATCCTATCTTTTTGTTTCTTGTTAGTCAAGTAATCAGCTTTAATTTTCAAAATCAAATCTTTTTAAATTTCTTTTTCAAATCTTTTTCAAAATAAATTTCAATCACATCTTTTTCAAAATTAATTTCAAAATCTTTTCTAACTTCTTATCTTTTCGAAATTTGATTTTCAAATCCTTTTCAATTAACCACTTAACTTTTTGTTTGATTTTAAAAGTTTACTATTTCAATCATATCTTTTTCAAAACTACATAACTAATTCTCTCTCTAATTTTCAAAAATCCCCTTCCTTTTTTTCAAAATTCCTTTTTAATTAACTAATTATTTTAATTTTTACTTTTACTTTTATTTTAATTTATTTAATTTTCAAAAATTCTTCTCTCTCACCTCCTTCTAATTATTTATTCATCTACTAACACTTCTCTTCCACCCAAGAATTTGAACCTACTCTTCCCCTCTGTGTTTGGATTCTTATCTTTTCCTTCCTCTATTCTTCTCTTCTTATACTTACATAAGGAATCTCTATACTGTGACATAGAGGATTCCATATTTTCTTTTCTGTTTTCTTCTTTTTCATATGAGCAGGAACAAGGATAAGAACATTCTTGTTGAAGCTGATCCTGAACCTGAAAGGACTCTGAAGAGGAAGCTAAGGGAAGCTAAAGCACAACTCTCTAGAAAAAATCTGACAGAAATTTTCGAAAAAAAAGTAGACATGGCCGAAAATAATAACAATGCAAGGAAGATGCTTGGTGACTTCACTGCACCAAATTCTAACTTACATGGAAGAAGCATCTCAATCCCTGCCATTGGAGCAAACAATTTTGAGCTAAAGTCTCAATTAGTTTCTCTGATGCAACAGAACTGCAAGTTTCATGGACTTCCATCAGAAGATCCTTTTCAGTTCTTAACTGAATTCTTGCAGATCTGTGATACTGTTAAGACCAATGGGGTTGACTCCGAGGTCTACAGGCTTATGCTTTTCCCGTTTGTTGTAAGAGACAGAGCTAGAATATGGTTGGATTCTCAACCTAAAGATAGCCTGAACTCTTGGGATAAGCTGGTCACGACTTTCTTAGCCAAGTTCTTTCCTCCTCAAAAGCTTAGTAAGCTTAGAGTGGATGTTCAAACCTTCAGACAGAAAGAAGGTGAATCCCTCTATGAAGCTTGGGAGAGATACAAGCAACTGACCAAAAGTGTCCTTCTGACATGCTTTCAGAATGGACCATCCTAGATATATTCTATGATGGTCTGTCTGAATTATCAAAGATGTCATTGGACCATTCTGCAGGTGGATCCATTCACCTAAAGAAAACACCTGCAGAAGCTCAGGAACTTATTGACATGGTTGCAAATAACCAGTTCATGTACACTTCTGAAAGGAATCCTGTGAGTAATGGGACACCACTGAGGAAGGGAGTTCTTGAAATTGATACTCTGAATGCCATATTGGCTCAGAATAAAATATTGACTCAGCAAGTCAATATGATCTTTCAGAGTCTGAATGGATTGAAGGAATCGTCCAACAGTACTATAGAGGTATCTTCTGAAGAAGAAGCTTATGATCCTGAGAACCCTGCAATAGTAGAGGTGAATTACATGGGTGAACCCTATGGAAACACCTATAATCCCTCATGGAGAAATCATCCAAATTTCTCATGGAAGAATCAACAAAAGCCTCAACAAGGCTTTAATAATGGTGGAAAAAACAGGTTTAGCAATAGCAAACCTTTTCCATCATCCACTCAGCAACAGACAGAGAATTCTGAGCAGAATCCATCTGGCTTAGCAAATATAGTCTCTGATCTATCTAAGGCCACTGTGAGTTTCATGAATGAAACAAGGTCTTCCATTAGAAATTTGGAGGCACAAGTGGGCCAGCTGAGTAAAAGGTTCACTGAAACTCCCCCTAGTACTCTCCCAAGCAATACAGAAGAAAATCCAAAGAGAAAGTGCAAGGCCATTGATTTGACCATCATGGCCGAACCTACAAGGGAGGAGAAAGACGTGAATCCTAGTGAGGAAGACCTCCTGGGACGTTCAGTGACCAATAAGGAGTTTCTCTTTGAGGAACCAAAGGAATCTGAGGCTCATCTAGAGACTATAGAGATTCCATAGAACCTCCTTCTGCCCTTCATGAGCTCTGATGAGTATTCTTCTTCTAAAGAGAATGAAGACGTTACTGAAGAGCAAGTTGCTAAGTACCTTGGTGCAATCATGAAGCTGAATGCCAAATTATTTGGTAAAGAGACTTGGAAAGATGAACCTCCCTTGCTCACCAATGAACTAAATGCATTGGATAGGTAGAAATTATTACCTCAAAAGAAATAGAATCCTGGTAAATTCCTAATTCCCTGTAACATAGGCACCATGACCTTTGAGAAGGCTCTGTGTGACCTAGAGTTAGGAATAAACTTAATGCCACTCTCTGTAATGGAGAAACTAGGGATCTTTGAGGTGCAAGCTGCCAGAATCTCATTAGAGATGGCAGACAACTCAAGAAAACAGGCTTATGGACTGGTAGAGGACGTGTTAGTAAAGGTCAAAGGCCTTTACATCCCTACTGATTTAATAATCCTAGACACTGGGAAGGATGATGATGAATCCATCATCCTTGGAAGACCCTTCCTAGCCACAGCAAGAGCTGTGATTGATGTGGACAAAGGAGAATTAGTCCTTCAACTGAATGAGGACAAGCTTGTGTTTTAGACTCAATGTTCTCCTTCTGTAACCATGGAGAGGAAGCATGAAAAGCTTCTCTCACTGCAGAGTCAACCAAAGCCCCCACAGTCAAACTCTAAGTTTGGTGTTGAGAGGCCACAACCAAACTCTAAGTTTGGTGTTGCACCCCCACATTCAAACTCTAAGTTTGGTGTTGGGAGGTTCCAACCTTGCTCTGATTATCTGTGAGGCTCCATGAGAGCTCACTGTCAAGCTATTGACATTAAAGAAGTGCTTGTTGGGAGGCAACCCAATGTTATTTAATCATATCTATTTTATTTTTTTTTTGTTATTTCGTGTTTTATTAGGTTGATGATCATGTGGAGTCACAAAAACTACTGAAAATTCAAAAACAAAATGAAAAACAGCATTAAAAACAGAACACTCTGGAGGAGGAGCATTCTGGCGTTTAAACGCCAGAAACAAGTATCTGTCTGGCGTTTAACGCCAGAAACAAGCACCAAGCTGGCGTTTAACGCCAGAAATAAGCATCTACCTGGCGTTAAACGCCAGAAACAGGCTACATTGGGCGTTTAACGCCAGAAACAAGCAGCAGTCTGGCGTTAAACACTAGGATTGCACAGCAAGGGCGTTTTACACGCCTAATTGGAGCAGGGATGTTAAATCCTTGGACCCACAGGATCCCACCACTTCTTCTCTCCTCTTCACACCTTTTCATAACATTCTTCCTCAATTAACCTCCACCAATCACCTCCATTACTCCCCTAAAACCATCATAATCACCTAAAACCCCCTTGACCAAACCATTCACACACCTCCATCTCCTCCATTTTCTTCTTCTTCTATTCACTTCTTTCTTCTTTTGCTTGAGAGCGAGCAAACCTTCTAAGTTCAGTGTGGTAAAAGCATTGTTTTTTGTTTTTTGATAACCATTTATGGCACCTAAGGCCAGAGACATTCTCATTGATGAGGACAAGCCCATCACTAAGAAAAGGATGGAACAAACAAGAGATCATGGACCACAACAAGAGCATGAGGAAATTCCTCACCATGAAATCCCTGAGATGCCTCAAGGGATGCACTTCCCTCTACAAAACTATTGGGATCAAATCAACACCTCCCTAGGAGAATTAAGTTCCAACATGGGACAACTAAGGGTGGAGCACCAAGAGCACTCCATCATCCTCCATGAAATTAGAGAAGATCAAAGAGCTATGAGGGAGGAGTAACAAAGACAAGGAAGAGACATAGAGGAGCTCAAGAGCACCATTGGTTCTTCAAGAAGAGGAAGACACCACCCTCACTAAGGTGGACCCGTTCCTTAATCTCCTTGTTCTTATTTTCCTATTTTTCGTTTATTATGCTTCATGTTTATTTATGTTTATGTCTTTACTATATGTTCATTAGTGTCTAAGTGTCTATGTCTTAAAGCTATGAATGTCCTATGAGTCCATCACCTCTCTTAAATGAAAAATGTTTTAATTACAAAATAACAAGAAGTACATGATTTCGAATTCATCCTTGAAACTAGTTTAATTATTTTGATGTGGTGACAATGCTTTTTGTTTTCTGAATGAATGCTTGAACAGTGCATATGTCTTTTGAAATTGTTGTTTATGAATGTTAAATATGTTGGCTCTTGAAAGAATGATGAAAAAGGAGAAATGCTATTTGATGATCTGAAAAATCATAAAAATGATTCTTGAAGCAAGAAAAAGCAGTGAATACAAAAGCTTGCGAGAAAAAAAAAAGAGAAAAGAAAAATGGCAAAAAAAAAAAACAGAAAGAAAAAGAAAAAGGAAGCAAAAAAGCCAAAAGCTCTTTAAACCAAAAGGCAAGAGCAAAAAGCCAATAGCCCTTAAAACCAAAAGGCAAGGGTAA
>NC_029785.2:65276286-65277937 GCF_000816755.2 Arachis ipaensis | reverse complement strand
TAGAAGCAAAAAGCTACTAGTCCCGCTCATCTGATTGGAGCTAAGTTTCATTGATATTTTAGAATTTATAGTATATTCTCTTCTTTTTATCCTATTTGATTTTCAGTTGCTTGGAGACAAGCAACAATTTAAGTTGGTGTTGTGATTAGCGGATAATTTATACACTTTTTGGCATCATTTTTACATAGTTTTTAGCATAATTTTGTTAGTTTTTAATATTTTTTATTAGTTTTTAAATAAAAATTACATTTATGGACTTTACTATGAGTTTGTGTATTTTTCTATGATTTCAGGTAATTTTTGGCTGAAATTGAGGGACTTGAGCAAAAATCAGATTCAGAGGCTGAAGAAGGACTGCAGATGCTGTTGGATTCTGACCTTCCTGCACTCAAAGTGGATTTTCTGGAGCTACAGAAGTCTAAATGGCGCGCTCTCAATTGCGTTTGAAAGTAGACATCCAGGGCTTTCCAGAAATATATAATAGTCCATACTTTTCCCGAGTTTAGATGATGCAAACTGGCGTTTAACGCCAGCTCTCTGCCCTATTCTGGAGTTAAACGCCAGAAACAGGTTGCAAAGCAGAGTTAAACGCCAGAAACAGGTTACAAACTGGCGTTTAACTCCAAAGAAGAACTATACACGTGTAAAGCTCAATGCTCAGCCCAAGCACACACCAAGTGGGCCCCGTAAGTGGATTTCTGCATCATTTACTTATCTCTGTAAACCCTAGTAACTAGTTTAGTATAAATAGGACTTTTTACTATTGTATTTACATCTTTGGATTATCTTTTGATCCTTTGATCACATTTTGGGGGCTGGCCATTCGGCCATGCCTAGACCTTGTTCTTATGTATTTTCAACGGTAGAGTTTCTACACACCACAGATTAAGGTGTGGAGCTCTGCTGTTCCTTGAGTAATAAGGCAAAGTACTATTGTTTTTCTATTCAATTCAAGCTTATTTCTACTCTAAAATATTCATTCGCACCCAAGAACATGATGAATGTGATGATTATGTGACGCTCATCACCATTCTCACCTATGAACGCGTGCCTGACAACCACTTCCGTTCTACATGAAGACGAGACAGAATGAGTATCTCTTAGATATCTAATACAGGGGACCGAGTCCGAGATATTAGAATCTTCATGGTATAAGTTAGAACCCATTTTTTAAAATACAAAAAATTTTAATAAAATCATAAAACCAAAAATAATTTTGTGTTTCTTGTTTGAGTCTTGTGTCAAATTGTAAGTTTGGTGTCAATTGCATATTTTTCAAACTTTCTTGCATTTTTTGTAAACTCATGCATTTGTTCTTCATGATTTTCAAGTTGTTAAGTTGTTATCCTCTTATTTGATCTTCATATTTTCTTGTGTGTTGCATCTTGTTTTTCATATGCATTCTTGTATTCATAGTGTCTAAAAATTAAAAATTTCAAAGTTTGGTGTCTTGCATGTTTTCTTTTCTTAAAAATTTTCAAAAATAAGTCTTAATGTTCATCTTGATCTTCAAAGTGTTCTTGGTGTTCATCTTGATTCTTGACATTCAAAGTGTTCTTGCATGCATTAGTTGTTTTGATTCATAATTTTTATGTTTTGTTTCAATTTAGTGTTTTTCTCTCTCATCATTAAAAATTCAAAAATAAAAAAA
>NC_029785.2:65268617-65276145 GCF_000816755.2 Arachis ipaensis | reverse complement strand
TTATGAGTCAAATCAAATTTTCAATTTAAAAATTCTATCTTTTTCAAATCATTTTCAAAAATCAAATCTTTTTCACTTTTTCTTTTATATTTTCGAAAATTTCAATTTGATTCTCAAAAATCTTTTTCTTATTTTGTTTCATAACTTCAAAATCTTTACTAACAATTAATGTGATTGATTCAAAAATTTTAAGTTTGTTACTTGCCTAATAAGAAAGGTTCAATCTTTAAATTTTAAAATCCTATCTTTGTGTTTCTTGTTAGTCAAGTAATCAGCTTTAATTTTCAAAATCAAATCTTTTTAAATTTCTTTTTCAAATCTTTTTCAAAATAAATTTCAATCACATCTTTTTCAAAATTAATTTCAAAATCTTTTCTAACTTCTTATCTTTTCAAAATTTGATTTTCAAATCTTTTTCAATTAACCACTTGACTTTTTGTTTGATTTTAAAAGTTTACAATTTCAATCATATCTTTTTCAAAACTATCTAACTAATTCTCTCTCTAATTTTCGAAAATCTCCTTCCTTTTTTTCAAAATTCCTTTTTAATTAACTAATTATTTTAATTTTTAATTTTAATTTTATTTCTTTTCTTATTTTCGAATTTTAACTTTGATTTTTAAATTAAAACAAAAATACTTTTATTTTAATTTATTTAATTTTCAAAAATTCTTCTCTCTCACCTCCTTCTAATTATTTATTCATCTACTAACACTTCTCTTCCACCCAAGAATTTGAACCTACTCTTCCCCTCTGTGTTTGGATTCTCATCTTTTTCTTCCCCTATTCTTCTCTTCTTATACTTACATAAGGAATCTCTATACTGTGACATAGAGGATTCCATATTTTCTTTTCTGTTTTCTTCTTTTTCATATGAGCAGGAACAAGGATAAGAACATTCTTGTTAAAGCTTATCCTGAACCTGAAAGGACTCTGAAGAGGAAGCTAAGGGAAGCTAAAGCACAACTCTCTGGAGAAAATCTGACAGAAATTTAAAAAAAAAAAGGGGACATGGCTGAAAATAATAACAATGCAAGGAAGATGCTTGGTGACTTCACTGCACCAAATTCCAACTTACATGGAAGAAGCATCTCAATCCCTGCCATTGGAGCAAACAATTTTGAGCTAAAGCCTCAATTAGTTTCTCTGATGCAACAGAACTGCAAGTTTTATGGACTTCCATCAGAAGATCCTTTTCAGTTCTTAACTGAATTCTTGCAGATTTGTGATACTGTTAAGACAAATGGGGTTGACTCCAAGGTCTACAGGCTTATGCTTTTCCCGTTTGCTATAAGAGACAGAGCTAGAATATGGTTGGATTCTCAACCTAAAGATAGCCTAAACTCTTGGGATAAGCTGGTCACGACTTTCTTAGCCAAGTTCTTTCCTCCTCAAAAGCTTAGTAAGCTTAGAGTGGATGTTCAAACCTTCAGACAGAAAGAAGGTGAATCCCTCTATGAAGCTTGGGAGAGATACAAGCAACTGACCAAAAAGTGTCCTTCTGACATGCTTTCAGAATGGACCATCCTGGATATATTCTATGATGGTCTGTCTGAATTATCTAAGATGTCATTGGACCATTCTACAGGTGGATCCATTCACCTAAAGAAAACACCTGCAGAAGCTCAGGAACTCATTGACATGGTTGCAAATAACCAGTTCATGTACACTTCTGAAAGGAATCCTGTGAGTAATAGGATGCCACTGAGGAAGGGAGTTCTTGAAATTGATACTCTGAACTCCATATTGGCTCAGAATAAAATATTGACTCAGCAAGTCAATATGATCTTTCAGAATCTGAATGGAATGAAGGAATCATCCAACAGTACTATAGAGGTATCTTCTGAAGAAGAAGCTTATGATCCTGAGAACCCTGCAATAGCAGAGGTGAATTACATGGGTGAACCCTATGGAAACACCTATAATCCCTCATGGAGAAATCATCCAAATTTCTCATGGAAGGATCAACAAAAGCCTCAACAAGGCTTTAATAATGGTGGAAGAAACAGGTTTAGCAATAGCAAACCTTTTCCATTATCCATTCAGCAACATTCAGAGAATTCTGAGCAGAATCCATCTGGCTTAGCAAATATAGTCTCTGATCTATCTAAGGCCACTGTGAGTTTCATGAATGAAACAAGGTCCTCCATTAGAAATTTGGAGGCACAAGTGGGCCAGCTGAGTAAAAGGTTCACTGAAACTCCCCCTAGTACTCTCCCAAGCAATACAAAAGAAAATCCAAAGAGAGAGTGCAAGGCCATTGATTTGACCATCATGGCCGAACCTACAAGGGAGGAGAAGGACGTGAATCCTAGTGAGGAAGACCTCCTGGGACGTTCAGTGACCAATAAGGAGTTTCCCTTTGAGGAACCAAAGGAATCTGAGGCTCATCTAGAGACCATAGAGATTCCATTGAACCTTCTTCTGCCCTTCATGAGCTCTGATGAGTATTCTTCTTCTAAAGAGAATGAAGACGTTACTAAAGAGCAAGTTGCTAAGTACCTTGGTACAATCATGAAGCTGAATGCCAAATTATTTGGTAAAGAGACTTGGGAAGATGAACCTCCCTTGCTCACCAATGAACTAAATGCATTGGATAGGCAGAAATTACCTCAAAAGAAATAGAATCCTGGTAAATTCCTAATTTCCTGTAACATAGGCACCATGACCTTTGAGAAGGCTCTGTGTGACCTAGAGTTAGGAATAAACTTAATGCCACTCTCTGTAATGGAGAAACTAGGGATCTTTGAGGTGCAAGCTACCAGAATCTCATTAGAGATGGCAGACAACTCAAGAAAACAGGCTTATGGACTAGTAGAGGACGTGTTGGTAAAGGTCAAAGGCCTTTACATCCCTACTGATTTCATAATCCTAGACACTGGGAAGGATGAGGATGAATCTATCATCCTTGGAAGACCCTTCCTAGCCACAGCAAGAGCTGTGATTGATGTGGACAGAGGAGAATTAGTCCTTCAACTGAATGAGGACAACCTTGTGTTTAAGACTCAAGGTTCTCCTTCTGTAACCATGGAGAGGAAGCATGAAAAGCTTCTCTCACTGCAGAGTCAACCAAAGCCCCCACAGTCAAACTCTAAGTTTGGTGTTGAACCCCCACATTCAAACTCTAAGTTTGGTGTTGGGAGGTTCCAACCTTGCTCTGATTATCTGTGAGGCTCCATGAGAGCTCACTGTCAAGCTATTGACATTAAAGAAGCGCTTGTTGGGAGGCAACCCAATGTTATTTAATCATATCTATTTTATTTTCTTTTTGTTATTTCGTGTTTTATTAGGTTGATGATCATGTGAAGTCACAAAAACTACTGAAAATTCAAAAACAAAATGCAAAACAGCATTAAAAACAGAACACCCTGGAGGAGGAGCATTAAACGCCAGAAACAAGCATCTATCTGGTGTTTAAAGCCAGAAACAAGCACCAAACTGGCGTTTAACGCTAGAAATAAGCATCTACCTGGCGTTAAACGCCAGAAACAGGCTACATTAAACTCCAGGATTGCATAGCAAAGGCGTTTTACATGCCTAATTGGAGCAGGGATGTTAAGTCCTTGGCCCCACAGGATCCCCACCACTTCTTCTCTCCTCTTCACACCTTTTCATAACATTCTTCCTCAATTAACCTCCACCAATCACTTCCATTACTCCCCCAAAACCATCATAACCACCTAAAATCCCCTTGACCAAACCATTCACACACCTCGATCTCCTCCATTTTCTTCTTCTTCTACTCACTTCTTTCTTCTTTTGCTCGAGGACGAGCAAACCTTCTAAGTTTGGTATGGTAAAAGCATTGCTTTTTTTTTTCCATAACCATTTATGGCACCTAAGGCCAGAGACTTTCTCATTGATGAGGACAAGCCCATCACTAAGAAAAGGATGGAACAAACAAGAGATCATGGACCTCAACAAGAGCATGAGGAAATTCCTCACCATGAAATCCCTGAGATGCCTCAAGGGATGCACTTCCCTCCACAAAACTATTGGGAGCAAATCAACACCTCCCTAGGAGAATTAAGTTCCAACATGGGACAACTAAGGGTGGAGCACCAAGAGCACTCCATCATCCATCCATCAACACTTCCTGTTTTTTGTTTATTATGCTTCATGTTTATTTATGTTTGTGTCTTTACTATATGTTCATTAGTGTCTAAGTGTCTATGTCTTAAAGCTATGAATGTCCTATGAGTCCATCACCTCTCATAAATGAAAAATGTTTTTATTACAAAAGAACAAGAAGTACATGATTTCGAATTCATCCTTGAAACTAGTTTAATTATTTTGATGTGGTGACAATACTTTTTGTTTTCTGAATGAATGCTTGAACAGTGCATATGTCTTTTGAAATTGTTGTTTATGAATGTTAAATATGTTGGCTCTTGAAAGAATGATGAAAAGGGAGAAATGCTATTTGATGATCTGAAAAATCATAAAAATGATTCTTGAAGCAAGAAAAAGCAGTGAATACAAAAGCTTGCGAGAAAAAAAAAGAGAAAAGAAAAATGGTGAAAAAAAAAGAGAAAGAAAAAGAAAAAGCAAGCAGAAAAAGCCAAAAGCTCCTTAAACCAAAAGGCAAGAGAAAAAAGCTAATAGCCCTTAAAACCAAAAGGCAACGTTAATAAAAAGGATCCAAGGCTTTGAGCATCAGTGGATAGGAGGGCCTAAAGGAATAAAATCCTGGCCTAAGCGGCTAAACCAAGCTGTCTCTAACCATGTGCTTATGGCGTGAAGGTGTCAAGTGAAACCTTGAGACTGAGCGGTTAAAGTCGAGGTTCAAAGCAAAAAAGAGTGTGCTTAAGAACCCTGGACACCTCTAATTGGGGACTTTAGCAAAGCTGAGTCAAAATCTGAAAAGGTTCACCCAGTTATGTGTCTGTGGCATTTATGTATCCGGTGGTAATACTGGAAAACAAAGTGCTTAGGGCCACGACCAAGACTCATAAAGTAGCTTTGTTCAAGAATCAACATACTGAATTAGGAGAAACAATAACACTATCTGAATTCTAAGTTCCTATAGATGCCAATCATTCTGAACTTCAATGGATAAAGTGAGATGCTAAAACTATCCAAGAGGCAAAAAGCTACTAGTCCCGCTCATCTGATTGGAGCTAAGTTTCATTGATATTTTGGAATTTATAGTATATTCTCTTCTTTTTATCCTATTTGATTTTCAATTGCTTGGAGACAAGCAACAATTTAAGTTGGTGTTGTGATGAGCGGATAATTTATACGCTTTTTGGCATTGTTTTTACATAGTTTTTAGCATGATTTAGTTAGTTTTTAATATATTTTTATTAGTTTTTAAATAAAAATTACATTTCTGGACTTTACTATGAGTTTGTGTGTTTTTCTATGATTTCAGGTAATTTTTGGCTAAAATTGAGGGACTTGAGCAAAAATCAGATTCAGAGGCTGAAGAAGGACTGCAGATGCTATTGGATTCTGATCTTCCTGCACTCAAAGTGGATTTTCTGGAGCTACAGAAGTCTAAATGGCGCGCTCTTATATGTGTTGGAAAGTAGACATCCAGGGCTTTCCAGCAATATATAATAGTCTATCCTTTTTCCGAGTTTAGACGACGCAAACTGGCGTTTAACGCCAGCTTTCTGCCCTATTCTGGAGTTAAACGCCAAAAACAGGTTGCAAAGCAGAGTTAAACGCCAGAAACAGGTTACAAACTGGCGTTTAACTCCAAGGAAGACCTCTACACGTGTAAAGCTCAATGCTCAGCCCAAGCACACACCAAGTGGGCCCCAGAAGTGGATTTCTGCATCATTTACTTATCTCTGTAAACCCTAGTAACTAGTTTAGTATAAATAGGACTTTTTACTATTGTATTTACATCTTTGGATTATCTTTTGATCCTTTGATCACATTTTGGGGGCTGGCCATTCGGCCATGCCTAGACCTTGTTCTTATGTATTTTCAACGGTAGAGTTTCTACACACCACAGATTAAGGTGTGGAGCTCTGCTGTTCCTTGAGTATTAATGAAAAGTACTATTATTTTTCTATTCAATTCAAGCTTATTCCTATTCTAAGATATTCATTCGCACCCAAGAACATGATGAATGTGATGATTATGTGACGCTCATCACCATTCTCACCTATGAACGCGTGCCTGACAACCACTTCCGTTCTACATGAAGACGAGACAGAATGAGTATCTTTTAGATATCTAATACAGGGGACCGAGTCCGAGATATTAGAGTCTTCATGGTATAAGTTAGAACCCATGGATAGCCATTCCTGAGATCCAAAAAGTCTAAACCTTGTATGTGGTATTCCGAGTAGGATCTGGGAAGGGATGGCTGTGACGAGCTTCAAACTCGCGAGTGCTGGGCGTAGTGACAGACGCAAAAGGATAGTAAATCCTATTCCAGTATGATCGAGAACCGACAGATGATTAGCCATGCAGTGACAGCGTATTTGACCATTTTCACAGAGAGGACGGGATGTAGCCATTGACAATGGTGATGCCCAACATACAACTTGCCCATGGAGAGGAGTATGAAGGATTGGATGAAAGCAGTAGGAAAGCAGAGATTCAGGAGGAATTAAGCAACTCTATACGCTTATCTGAAATTCTCACTAATAAATTACATAAGTATCTCTATCCTTATTTTACGTTTTATTTATCTTTTAATTATTAAATCCCCATAACCAATTGAATCCGCCTGACTGAGATTTACAAGGTGACCATAGCTTGCTTCAAGCCGACAATCTCCGTGGGATCGACCCTTACTCACGTAAGGTTTATTACTTGGACGACCCAGTGCACTTGCTGGTTAGTTGTGCGGAGTTGTGACAAACTGTGTGAATTACGTTCCGAGCACCAAGTTTTTGGCGCCGTTGTTAAGGATCACAATTTCGTGCACCAAGTTTTTGGCGCCGTTGCCGGGGATTGTTCGAGTTTGGACAACTGACGGTTCATCTTGTTGCTCAGATTAGGTAATTTTATTTTAATTTTAAGATTTTTGTTTTTATTATTTTTTATTTTCAAAAAATATATGAAAAAAATTTTCAAAATTAAATTATTCTATGTTCTTCAGAATTTTTAAGAATGAATTCTAGAGTTTCAAGAGATATGATGAATCCTGGCTGGCTGTTAAGCCATGTCTAATCTTTTGGACCGAGGTTTCACTTATTCTCAAGAGAAGAGCTTCTTTGTCTTTCTTAGCAAATTAGCTGTTGAATGTAATGTTCTGCTGAAGCTTGGCTGGCCATTGGCCATGTCTAGTGTTTTGGACCGGAGCTTTCAATGAAAGCTTGGCTGGCTAGTACGCCATGTCTAATTCCTGGACTGGAGCTTTAGACTAACATTGCAAGATTCCTGGAATTCCTATTAAAAATTTTGAAATCTTTATTTTTCTTTTTCCAAATAATTTTCGAAAAATACACAAAAATTTAATAAAATCATAAAACCAAAAATAATTTTGTGTTTCTTGTTTGAGTCTTGTGTCAAATTGTAAGTTTGGTGTCAATTGCATATTTTTCAAACTTTCTTGCATTTTTTG
>NC_029785.2:65255918-65267764 GCF_000816755.2 Arachis ipaensis | reverse complement strand
TCTTCTTTTTCATATGAGCAGGAACAAGGATAAGAACATTCTTGTTGAAGCTGATCCTGAACCTGAAAGGACTCTGAAGAGGAAGCTAAGGGAAGCTAAAGCACAACTCTCTGGAGAAAATCTGATAGAAATTTTCGAAAAAAAAGGAGACATGGCCGAAAATAATAACAATGCAAGGAAGATGCTTCGTGACTTCACTGCACCAAATTCCAACTTACATGGAAGAAGCATCTCAATCCCTGCCATTGGAGCAAACAATTTTGAGCTAAAGCCTCAATTAGTTTCTCTGATGCAACAGAACTGCAAGTTTCATGGACTTCCATCAGAAGATCCTTTTCAGTTCTTAACTGAATTCTTGCGGATCTGTAATACTGTTAAAACCAATGGGGTTGACTCCGAGGTCTACAGGCTTGTGCTTTTCCCGTTTGCTGTAAGAGACAGAGCTAGAATATGGTTGGATTCTCAACCTAAAGATAGCCTGAACTCTTGGGATAAGCTGGTCACGACTTTCTTAGCCAAGTTCTTTCCTCCTCAAAACCTTAGTAAGCTTAGAGTGGATGTTCAAACCTTCAGACAGAAAGAAGGTGAATCCCTCTATGAAGCTTGGGAGAGATACAAGCAACTGACCAATAAGTGTCCTTCTGACATGCTTTCAGAATGGACCATCCTGGATATATTCTATGATGGTTTGTCTGAATTATCTAAGATGTCATTAGACCATTCTGCAGGTGGATCCATTCACCTAAAGAAAATGCCTGCAGAAGCTCAGGAACTTATTGACATGGTTGCAAATAACCAGTTCATGTACACTTCTGAAAGGAATTCTGTGAGTAATAGGACGCCACTGAGGAAGGGAGTTCTTGAAATTGATACTCTGAATGCCATATTGGCTCAGAATAAAATATTAACTCAGCAAGTCAATATGATCTTTCAGAGTCTGAATGTATTGAAGGAATCATCCAACAGTACTATAGAGGTATCTTCTGAAGAAGAAGCTTATGATCCTGAGAACCCTGCAATAGCAGAGGTGAATTACATGGGTGAACCCTATGGAAACACCTATAATCCCTCATGGAGAAATCATCCAAATTTCTCATGGAAGGATCAACAAAATCCTCAACAAGGCTTTAATAATGGTGGAAGAAATAGGTTTAGCAATAGCAAACCTTTTCCATCATCCACTCAGCAACAGATAGAGAATTCTGAGCAGAATCCATCTAACTTAGCAAATATAGTCTCTGATCTATCTAAGGCCACCGTGAGTTTCATGAATGAAACAAGGTCCTCCATTAGAAATTTGGAGGCACAAGTGGGCCAGCTGAGTAAAAGGTTCACTGAAACTCCCCCTAGTACTCTCCCAAGCAATACAGAAGAAAATCCAAAGAGAGAGTGCAAGGCCATTGATTTGACCATCATGGCCGAACCTACAAGGGAGGAGAAGGACGTGAATCCTAGTGAGGAAGACCTCCTGGGACGTTCAGTGACCAATAAGGAGTTTCCCTTTGAGGAACCAAAGGAATTTGAGGCTTATCTAGAGACCATAGAGATTTCATTGAACCTCCTTCTGTCCTTCATGAGCTCTGATGAGTATTCTTCTTCTGAAGAGAATGAAGACGTTACTGAAGAGCAAGTTGTTAAGTACCTTGGTGCAATCATGAAGCTGAATGCCAAATTATTTGGTAATGAGACTTGGGAAGATGAACCTCCCTTGCTCACCAATGAACTAAATGCATTGGATAGGTAGAAATTACCTCAAAAGAAACAGGATCCTGGTAAATTCCTAATTCCCTGTAACATAAGCACCATGACCTTTGAGAAGGCTCTGTGTGACCTAGAGTTAGGAATAAACTTAATGCCACTCTCTGTAATGGAGAAACTAGGGATCTTTGAGGTGTAAGCTGCCAGAATCTCATTAGAGATGGCAGACAACTCAAGACAACAGGCTTATGGACTGGTAGAGGACGTGTTAGTAAAGGTCAAAGGCCTTTACATCCCTGCTGATTTCATAATCCTAGACACTGGGAAGGATGAGGATGAATCCATCATCCTTGGAAGACCCTTCTTAGCCACAGCTAGAGCTGTGATTGATGTGGACAGAGGAGAATTAGTCCTTCAACTGAATGAGGACAACCTTGTGTTTAAGACTCAAGGTTCTCCTTCTGTAACCATGGAGAGGAAGCATGAAAAGCTTCTCTCACTGCAGAGTCAACCAAAGCCCCCACAGTCAAACTTTAAGTTTGGTGTTGGGAGGTTCCAACCTTGCTCTGATTATCTGTGAGGCTCCATGAGAGCTTACTGTCAAGCTATTGACATTAAAGAAGCGCTTGTTTGGAGGCAACCCAAAGTTATTTAATCATATCTATTTTATTTTCTTTTTGTTATTTCGTGTTTTATTAGGTTGATGATCATGTGGAGTCACAAAAACTACTGAAAATTCAAAAACAAAATGAAAAACAACATTAAAAATAGAACACCCTGGAAGAGGAGCATTCTGGCGTTTAAACGCCAGAAACAAGCATCTGTCTGGCGTTTAAAGCTAGAAACAAGCACCAAGCTAGCGTTTAATGCCAGAAATAAGCATCTACCTGGCGTTAAATACCAGAAACAGGCTACATTAAACTCCAGGATTGCATAGCAAAGGCGTTTTACACGCCTAATTGGAGCAGGGATGTTAAGTCCTTGGCCCCACAGGATCCCCACCACTTCTTCTCTCCTCTTCACACCTTTTCATAACATTCTTCCTCAACTAACCTCCACCAATCACTTCCATTACTCCCCCAAAACCATCATAACCACCTAAAACCCCCTTGAACAAACCATTCACACACCTCCATCTCCTCCATTTTCTTCTTCTTCTACTCACTTCTTTCTTCTTTTGCTCGAGGACGAGCAAACCTTCTAAGTTTGGCGTGGTAAAAGCATTGCTTTTGTTTTTCCATAACCATTTATGGCACCTAAGGTCAGAGACTTTCTCATTGATGAGGACAAGACCATCACTAAGAAAAGGATGGAACAAACAAGAGATCATGGACCTCAACAAGAGCATGAGGAAATTCCTCACCATGAAATCCCTGAGATGCCTCAAGGGATGCACTTCCCCCCACAAAACTATTGGGAGCAAATCAACACCTCCCTAGGAGAATTAAGTTCCAATATTGGACAACTAAGGGTGGAGCACCAAGAGCACTCCATCATCCTCCATGAAATTAGAGAAGATCAAAGAGCTATGAGGGAGGAGCAACAAAGACAAGGAAGAGACATAGAGGAGCTCAAGAGCACCATTGGTTCTTCAAGAAGAGGAAGACACCACCCTCACTAAGGTGGACCCGTTCCTTAATCTCCTTGTTCTTATTTTCCTGTTTTTTGTTTATTATGCTTCATGTTTATTTATGTTTGTGTCTTTACTATATGTTCATTAGTGTCTAAGTGTCTATGTCTTAAAGCTATGAATGTCCTATGAGTCCATCACCTCTCTTAAATGAAAAATGTTTTAATTACAAAAGAACAAAAAGTACATGATTTCGAATTCATCCTTGAAACTAGTTTAATTATTTTGATGTGGTGACAATACTTTTTGTTTTCTGAATGAATGCTTGAACAGTGCATATGTCTTTTGAAATTGTTGTTTATGAATGTTAAATATGTTGGCTCTTGAAAGAATGATGAAAAAGGAGAAATGTTATTTGATGATCTGAAAAATCATAAAAATGATTCTTGAAGCAAGAAAAAGCAGTGAATACAAAAGCTTGCGAGAAAAAAAAAAGAGAAAAGAAAAATGGCGAAAAAAAAAAGAGAAAGAAAAAGAAAAAGCCAAAAGCTCCTTAAACCAAAAGGCAAGAGAAAAAAGCTAATAGCCCTTAAAACCAAAAGGCAAGGGTAATAAAAAGGATCCAAGGCTTTGAGCATCAGTGGATAGGAGGGCCTAAAGGAATAAAATCCTGGCCTAAGCGGCTAAACCAAGCTGTCTCTAACCATGTGCTTATGGCGTGAAGGTGTCAAGTGAAAACTTGAGACTGAGTGGTTAAAGTCGAGGTCCAAAGCAAAAAAAGAGTGAGCTTAAGAACCCTGGACACCTCTAATTGGGGACTTTAGCAAAGCTGAGTCAAAATCTGAAAAGGTTCACCCAGTTATGTGTCTGTGGCATTTATGTATCCGGTGGTAATACTGGAAAACAAAGTGCTTAGGGCCACGACCAAGACTCATAAAGTAGCTATGTTCAAGAATCAACATACTGAACTAGGAGAAACAATAACACTATCTGAATTCTAAGTTCCTATAGATGCCAATCATTCTGAACTTCAATGGATAAAGTGAGATGCCAAAACTATTCAAGAGGCAAAAAACTACTAGTCCCGCTCATCTGATTGGAGCTAAGTTTCATTGATATTTTGGAATTTATAGTATATTCTCTTCTTTTTATCCTATTTGATTTTCAATTGCTTGGAGACAAGCAACAATTTAAGTTGGTGTTGTGATGAGCGAATAATTTATACGCTTTTTGGCATTGTTTTTACATAGTTTTTAGCATGATTTAGTTAGTTTTTAATATATTTTTATTAGTTTTTAAATAAAAATCACATTTCTGGAATTTACTATGAGTTTGTGTGTTTTTCTATGATTTCAGGTAATTTCTGGCTGAAATTGAGGGACTTGAGCAAAAATCAGATTCAGAGGCTGAAGAAGGACTGCAGATGCTGTTGGATTCTGACCTCCCTTCACTCAAACTGGATTTTCTAGAGCTACAGAAGTCCAAATGGCGCTCTCTCAATTGCGTTGGAAAGTGGACATCCAGGGCTTTCCAGCAATATAAAATAGTCCATACTTTTCCCGATTTTAGACGATGCAAACTGGATTTTAACGCCAGCTCTCTGCCCTATTCTGGAGTTAAACGCCAGAAACAGGTTGCAAAGCAGAGTTAAACGCTAGAAACAGGTTACAAACTGGCGTTTAACTCCAAGGAAGACCTCTACATGTGTAAAGCTCAATGCTCAGCAGAAAGCACACACCAAGTGGGCCCCGGAAGTGGATTTCTGCATCATTTACTTATCTCTGTAAACCCTAGTAACTAGTTTAGTATAAATAGGACTTTTTACTATTGTATTTACATCTTTGGATTATCTTTTGATCCTTTGATCACATTTTGGGGGCTGGCCATTCGGCCATGCCTAGACCTTGTTCTTATGTATTTTCAACGGTAGAGTTTCTACACACCACAAATTAAGGTGTGGAGCTCTGCTGTTCCTTGAGTATTAATGCAAAGTACTATTGTTTTTCTATTCAATTCAAGCTTATTCCTATTCTAAGACATTCATTCGCACCCAAGAACATGATGAATGTGATGATTATGTGACGCTCATCACCATTCTCACCTATGAACACGTGCCTGACAACCACTTCCGTTCTACATGAAGACGAGACAGAATGAGTATCTCTTAGATATCTAATACAGGGGACTGAGTCCGAGATATTAGAGTCTTTGTGGTATAAGTTAGAACCCATGGATAGCCATTCCTGAGATCCAGAAAGTCTAAACCTTGTATGTGGTATTCCGAGTAGGATCTGGGAAGGGATGGCTGTGACGAGCTTCAAACTCGCGAGTGCTGGGCGTAGTGACAGACGCAAAAGGATAGTAAATCCTATTCCAGTATGATCGAGAACCGACAGATGATTAGCCATGCAGTGATAGCGCATTGGACCATTTTTACAGAGAGGACGGGATGTAGCCATTGACAACGGTGATGCCCAACATACAACTTGCCATGGAAAGGAGTATGAAGGATTGGATGAAAGCAGTGGGAAAACAGAGATTCAGGAGGAATTAAGCAACTCTATACGCTTATCTGAAATTCTCACTAATGAATTACATAAGTATCTCTATCCTTATTTTACGTTTTATTTATCTTTTAATTATTAAATCCCCATAACCAATTGAATCCGCCTGACTGAGATTTACAAGGTGACCATAGCTTGCTTCAAGCCGACAATCTTCATGGGATCGACCCTTACTCACGTAAGGTTTATTACTTGGACGACCCAGTGCACTTGCTGGTTAGTTTTGCGGAGTTATGACAAAGTGTGTGAATTACGTTCCGAGCACCAAGTTTTTGGTGCCGTTGTTAAGGATCACAATTTTGTGCACCAGTAAGCCTCTTGCCGTCAGATTGGAGTTTTGTGTTTTTTGCAGGTTGTTGCCACCATTCTTAGGCATGAAGATTCTAGTCTCTGGAGATAATACTTGCCACAGGAGATCTGTTCCTGGCTTATTCAACACAGGGGCAGAAGATTTTTACGTGAAACGGTATTTTTGGCACCAATTAACAGTGGGGGTGTAGGACCCAAGACTTTTGAAAAGTCCTTTTTTGAACTAATCTCAAACCATATATTTATTTACAGTTTTATTTTCAGGAAATCATTTTATTGAAAATAATTAAAGGTAGTTTTGATTAATTGGATTTGAGATAAATTAAGATTTTTATCCAAACTCTATAATTATCGATTATTTTTCTAATTATAATTTAAAGTTTTAGAAATTCAAAAAAAATGACGTTTGGTTATTTAAATTAGGATTTTATCTAATTTTACAATTATTAAATTATTCTCTATATTTAAATTAAGAAGTTGAAAGTTGTGAAATAATAAGAATTTTTGTATGATTTGATTTAAATAATTTATATTTTTATGATATTTTCATAATTTAATACCTTAAGTTTTAGGAATAAAGAAAATTAATCTTATTATCTTATAATTTCAATTAGAGTATTTAATTTCAAATTATTCAATATTTTGATACAACAGATAATATTTTAAAGTAATTTCATGAATTTAATTAGATTTTGAGTTACTCTAAAATCCCCAATTCCATAGACAAACCCTAATTTTATTAACACATACTTTTTCCCTATTCCCAAATTGAAACCCTAATTTGACCTAACCCTAACCCACTCATCTCCCTCACCCACCCACACTCACTCAGCACAAACAAAACACACGCACCCAGCACCAGCAGCTGCAAAAAGAAATGGAAGAAAAAGGGAAGAAGAAAAGGGGGACCACGGGAAAGAGAGGGGAAAGAAGAAGAAGGAGGCGGCACTGTGGGTGTCACTGCTATTGTCACCGCCGCTGCTAGCAGAGGAGAGAGGAGGTTCGAGAGGAGAACGCTGGCAGACGAGGAAGGAGCTCGCGCCAGCCTCGCGAACTACCGTTGCGTCATGTCTGCCGTCATCTTCGTGGGTTCCTGTCGTCGCCGTCGTCCTCGCTGGGAAGCCCGTCGCCGTTGCTGCAGCTGTCCACGCTGACATCGTCGTTGAAGGGAGCCAGCATCGCTATCGTCCATGGGTGAAGCAGAGGAGAGAGATCCGCGAGGAAGGGAGTAGCTCGACCCGTCCAGCTGTCGTGCCCAGTCGCCGTTCTTGTCTCGGTGCCGTCTTCGTCCGAACCGCCGCCAGATCCACCGCTGCCGAAGCTTCTGGCCGAGCCTCTACCACCGAAGAATGCTGCTGCCGCCGCTGAGATCCCCTGCCGGTAAGGGTTTTTAAGTTGGATTTCGTTCCTTTTGAGTTTACAGAAGCTTTTCATTGCTGCATGTTTGTTACAATCGTCATCGCCGGAGTTCTGGTCGCCGCTGCCGCTCAAGGTGGTTGCCGAGGCTGCCACCAAGCCGGTTCAGTGAATGCTGCTGTTTCGTTTTCTTAGTTCGGTAAGTATTTATATTTCAGAAAATCCTTGCATTAGTATTCTATTATGTTTGGTTATAAACTCTGAGGTCTTGGTAACGTAGGATCGTGTTCTGAGCGTTGCATATCGCTTTTAAGTTGCCTGAGTGCTGTGAAAGTGATCAAGGACTGAGTTTGTGGATTACTGTTGATTTTGGTTAAGAGAAAAGGTTTTGTGTCACATTTTGGGTTATGGTTTCGATGAGTCGAGGTAGGGGCTTTTATACAAACTAATTTATTTAAATTGGAAATTGTTATAAATAGATATGTTGTGCGAAATATATTTCTAGTGATTATGTGAGTCTTATGAATTGTATGATTTTGATAAATTGGAGATTTTTAGATTGGTTGATTCGAAATGACCTTGATAGTCTGAAAGTCTAAGTTTTGTTTATTGGAAACTGATTTGGTCTTGAACCCATTGAGAGGGGTTGATGATTGGTTTGGTTGGGACCCGGAAAGGGTGGCAAAGTCCAAGTTTTAGGGGAGATGTTGCCAAAATTTCTATAAAATCCGAGACTTTATTTCAAATAATATTTTAAAAAGAATGATTTATGCCTTGAATTGTATTACTGATAAATGAATTTGAACTCTTTTATTAAGAAAATTATTATATTTTGAATGTAAACTATTTTATAAAGAATTATGTTTTAAAGTTGATTTAAAGATGAAAATAATTATATTTTGGAATTTGATTGTGCAGGCAAACTTGGAGGAGTTTTGATGAATTTTGATTAACTAATTTCACTTTACGACATTTTAGGAAAAGTTTGAAGTAATTTTTAAAACTTTGATTTAGTAAAACTGAAATAATTTTCGAGCCTTTGGAAACAGATTTAATAATGAAATTGAAATTGGTTTTCAGTTTAAATGATTTGGTTTAAGTAAGTTGGTTTTGAAATTGGTTCGGAATATTTGGATACATGACTTGGTTCTGGTGTAAATTCTATTTTATTTATTCAAATAAAAAAGTTAAGGTCTTAGAGGTTTTCAATAAATTAAGAAAATGAGTTAGGTTATTCTCCCCTGAAGTTTTGAGACTCCACTTAGGAATTTTATGACCAAATCCTGATTTAGAAATGAATGATTTTGAGTCGTTCAAAAGAGATTTTGAATTTGGCATGGGTTTGAGATTGTTTGGAAGTTTTAGAAAGATATGGAAAGTGACTTTGTTTTGAAATGTGATTCTTAGTAAGATGTGAATTGAATACGTTTGTTATTTAAAAGTAAATGGGCCAAGAATGAATTTGAAATAAGATATTGAGCCTCATTGAATATGGATATTATTGAGATTGACGAGATATTGTTTGGTAGGCGTAAGGGCCAGGTTCGTCCCGCTTGCGCTGAGTTGTAGGCATGAGGGCTGGGTTCGTCCCGCTTATGCTGAGAGATTTGATATTGATGAGATTGTTGATAAGTCGCTTGCACCTGGCAAGGACGGTGGTTAATCTCGTTTACGTGTAGATGTGAGGTCGGAGGCAGAGTATCCCGCTCACATCCTTTCGGATCACAGGAGTGTGCAGGCACTGACATCCTGGACCGTGTGCCAGGCACATTATCCCAGGGGGTTCCCATTTATTCGTGACCAAAAGGCAACATTTCCATGGTAATGTGTCGGGTTGGCAATTGAACCGACAATATGATATCACAGCCAGTAGGACAGACATTTATCATTCGCATCTATGTGACATTGTTTGGGTATGCATATTGTAATTGGTTTGCCTATGTGAATAATTATGTTAACTGCTAACTGTTATACTTGTTGTAACTGCTCTTGATTGTGTTTGAGCTACATTAATTATGATTGTGCTTGATTAGGTGGTTTGTGATGTTGGTTGATGATTGAGCTGTTTGGGCCGAGGCCGTGTTGGATTGGATGGGCTTGAGGCCATGGTTGGTATGTTTGAGGTCTAGTTCTGAATAAAGTATCAAACTGGTTCAGGATAGACTTAATGAACCTATGCTTGGGACAGGTTGGTCATTTATACTGTCTAGGAAAGATTTTAAGATTTTTATAACAAAGGAGAAAGTTTTCCAACCTTTGGATAATTAGCTTATTTCCTCTTTTGAAATTGATTTTTGAATGTTAACTCTTTGGATTTCAAAAAGGCACGTAAGACAAGCGTTGATCATTGTACTTTAAAAATAATTTTATTTTACGTATCTTGTTATAGTAATTTATGTAATCCTATAGTGAGAACAAGTGAGGACGACGTTCGCACTCTCCTACAGGTTATTCCTTTTCAGGATTTGGACGACAAAGCTTCTGAAGAGTTATATTCCTTTTCTGTTCATTCGGTATTTTTGTATTTATCATAGTAATGATTTTTCCCTCGCCTTTATCTTTATTAATTTTGTAAGAGGGATAGGAATTTGTGATATGTATGTTTATAGAGTTAGTGGTTTGTATATATATAAATTACGGTATTGTATTTGGTTTATATGTACATCTATGTTTATGTTTTCAACTAAAAAGTGTTTTAGAAAGGTTATGCGGTTTTAAGTTTAAACAGGCTCCTATTTTAGTATTAAATATGTTTAAATTTGTCGTAATATCCAAGCTATCAGAGTGGCGCAGCCGGAAGCGTGACATTCTGATAGTGAGGGTGTTACAAAAACTCACAGTAGAGTGAGGTTGAATCCCACAGGGATTGATTGGTTGAGCAACTTTAATCAGAGGAATGCTCTAGTTGAACTAAACATAATTGAATTGAGAATTGCAAAAATTAAATGGCGGAAAACATAAATAGCAAGAAATGTAAATGACAGAAAAGTAAATAACTAAATGTAAATTGCGGAAAGTAAATTGCAGAAAAGTAAATGGGAATGGGGATGATGAACAACAAAGTAAACAACAGGATATAGAGAATGGGAAGATAAGAATGGGGAAGCCCATTGGGTTCAGGAGATGTTGTATTCTCCAGATCAAGTTCATTTTCATCTTTTCCTCAATCCATGCAACTCATTGATCTCTTGGCAATCTTAGGTGATTGAATCCCAATTCCTTGGCAATTCAATCTCCCTAAGCTTGAACAATTGCCCAATTTCTTGATCTAATTGCTCATGGAAAGAGATGAAGTGCGATCACTGATTGTACCACATGTCTTTCTAGATCAAAGTATCGGGAGGATTATATGTCACTATATCTGTCCAACCCCCAATCAAGTCCAACATGAGAAAGCATTTCTAGCATGATTTTCTCATTCCTCTTCCAAGGTTCTGAGGAAATCTAAGTATGAACAATTTTTCTTCTGAGACAATTGCTCAATTGGATGAAGATCGAAAGCTTCAGGCACATTATCCCAGGGGGTTCCCATTTATTCGTGACCAAAAGGCAACATTTCCATGGTAATGTGTCGGGTTGGCAATTGAACCGACAATATGATATCACAGCCAGTAGGACAGACATTTATCATTCGCATCTATGTGACATTGTTTGGGTATGCATATTGTAATTGGTTTGCCTATGTGAATAATTATGTTAACTGCTAACTGTTATACTTGTTGTAACTGCTCTTGATTGTGTTTGAGCTACATTAATTATGATTGTGCTTGATTAGGTGGTTTGTGATGTTGGTTGATGATTGAGCTGTTTGGGCCGAGGCCGTGTTGGATTGGATGGGCTTGAGGCCATGGTTGGTATGTTTGAGGTCTAGTTCTGAATAAAGTATCAAACTGGTTCAGGATAGACTTAATGAACCTATGCTTGGGACAGGTTGGTCATTTATACTGTCTAGGAAAGATTTTAAGATTTTTATAACAAAGGAGAAAGTTTTCCAACCTTTGGATAATTAGCTTATTTCTTCTTTTGAAATGGATTTTTGGATGTTAACTCTTTGGATTTCAAAAAGGCACGTAAGACGAGCATTGATCATTGTACTTTAAAAATAGTTTTATTCTACGTATCTTGTTATAGCAATTTCTATAATCTTATAGCGAGAACAAGCGAGGACGACATTCTCACTCTCGTACAGGTTATTCCTTTTCAGGATATGGATGATGAAGCTTCTGAAGAGTTATATTTCCTTTTCTATTCATTCGGTATTTTTGTATTATCATAGTAATGATTTTTCCCTCGCCTTTATCTTTATTAATTTTGTAAGAGGGATAGGAATTTGTGATATGTATGTTTGT
>NC_029785.2:65251015-65255885 GCF_000816755.2 Arachis ipaensis | reverse complement strand
TTACATATATATATATATATATATATATATATATATATATATTAAGGTATTGTATCTGGTTTGTATGTACATATTTGTTTATGTTTTCAACTAAAAAGTGTTTTAGAAAGGTTATGCGGTTTTTAGTTTAAACAGGCTCCTATTTTAATATTAAATATGTTTAGAGTTGTCGTAATATCCAAACTATCAGAGTAGCGCAGCCAGAAGCGTGACATTTTGATAGTGAGGGTGTTACAGGGGGCATAGAGCGTTCACATGAGTAAGCTTTAAATTAAGCTTCTTCATTACTGCTAAGCTTTCATGACTTAACTTTCAGATAAAAATTTTGACTTTTGGCTGAATATTTATTTTCCAGATGGCCTTCCATGTTTCCTAGTAAGCAAATCGGGATGCATGCTATCAACCAGGGGGGTGAAAGAACTAGTAAGCAATTCTGAAACCTGATTTGACTGAGTATGCTCCTGAATTATTTCTGATCCATTTAATCGTGTCTTCTTCTCTTGGTTGATAGGGGTTTGTAGAATTAGTTAAGCTATTTCTGTGTCAAAATTGTCTAGGACAAGATGATGGTTCCAATTCCCAGTTTCATTAATCAACTGGCGCACTCAGGTTTGTGATTCATCCCCGTTCTATGTTGTTGGGATTCTAAAAGGTCGTTGGTCTCAAAACCATGGGTCTTCATAGATACTGGTTGAGCTATGTTTGTTGATTGTGCATGTAGTGCCTTTTTCCAAAATTGTTCTTCCATGTAGTAAACTTTGCCATGCCCATAAGGGACGGATTCCAAGTTTAGCATCTATAAAGGATGAGAACTTGAAATATTTATTTTTATAGATTTTATAGATCAGGGAAATAAATTTTGTTCTAAGTTTCTATATTTACTTTGCCAACATTGCCAAGTTAAAAGCCTTTAGATCCTTGAATTACAATCTTCCTTACGTCTTTTCTCTGCTCAGGGTGTCTCAGCTAATCCATGGTATTTTATATTCATTCTGTTTCTATCTCTAATGGAGGAATTATCGTTGGTCTAGAATTTCTCAATAGAATTTTGTTGTAAGCATAGTCCAAACTGACAATTAACTCTCACAATCAATATTTAATTTGTTTGTCACAAGTGTAAACTAATAAAAACCCAGAATATTTAAACCTCGGGTCATCTCTCAAAGGAATTACAGTGAGGTGTGCGTTTTATTGGTTCTGAGTATAAGAGGGGGTTTGCGGATAAATAGGCGAGAAATTAAATAACAAGAAAGTAAAACCAACAACTAAAAAAGTATAAATGCTAAAAGACATTCCTGGCTAGGATTGAGAATCGATGAGTTCCTATCCAAGTTATTGACCACAAACATGATAATTACCTAGAGTTAATTCCATTTAGTCATCTCTTAAATCGGGAGAAAATCAAATAGGCATAGTCAGTCTTAATCCTAGATCTTACTCGTCAATGGAAACAAGAACAACTAATAGCCCTAAATCACCAATCAATATTGGACATCAACGACTCTTGCGTCACTAACCGACATGACAATTATAAGAGCAAACCCAATTAGTCAACCTCTAATGGTGAGATAAGTCAACCGGACTTAATCAATCTCAATCCATAGGTCTTACTCGTTAATGGAAATGAGATTAATTACATTTTCCTAATTGTTACTCAATTCGGATATTAATGACATCAAGGTCACATTAATAAAAATCTACCCTAAAACTAAGAGAAGTATTTTTACAAACACTTAGAAGGTATAAAATGAAAGCATATTAAAATTGCAATAATAATGAAATCTAAAACTACCAAATGTAAGATAACAATAATAATAAGGCAAACATAAAATGATATAAAAACATCAAATTACATTAAATGGAAATCAAAATCAACACGAGTTCATAAGATCAAAAGCAATAAAATAAAGAAAATAACAAGTAAAAATAAGAAAACTAAGATGCAAAAACAAGGAATTGTAAGGAAAACTAAATCAAAACAATGATTGAAACCTAAATCTATGGAGAGAACTAATTTAAACTCTAAATTTTAGAGAGAAAAAATAGCTTCTCTCTCTAGAAAACTACCTAAAACATGGTTCTATTCTATCCTAATTGCTCTTCCTGTATCCTTCTTGAATTTGGCTTGAAATAGCTTTAGAAATGAGTTAGATTGGGCTTGAGAAGGTCTAAAAATCGCTAGCCACATGTTTTCTTAAGTGAACCACGTGCTTCATGTCATGCGTACGCATGAGGCATGCATACGCGCAACATGGAAAAATCCCAAAGCATGTGTATGCGCAAGGCATGCGTTCGCATGACCATGAATTGTTCCAAAACCTCATCTCTTCATGAATTCTTCACTATGCATGCTTTTTCTTCACTTCTTTAATCCAATCTTTGCCTTCTAAGCCTGAAATTACTTAACAAACAAATCAAGGCATCGAATGGAATTAAAGTAAATTAAATTTACCAAATTAAACGCCTAAAAAGCATGTTTTCAATCTTAAGCACAATTTAGGAGAGATTCGCAAAACCATGCTATTTCAGTTAATAAATGTGAGATGAGTTGATAAAATCCTTTCATTTCAAATAAGATAAACCATAAAATTGTGGTTTATCAATCTCTCCACACTTAAAAATAGCATGTCCTCATGCTAAACCCAAGAATGACAAGAAAGGAATATCAATAATTATTCAATGCAAAATATCTAAATGCAACCTATCTACATGTATGCAACTATTCTAACTAATACTATCTATTTATATGTATAAACTTAGTCAAAGTAAATCAAATTCCAAAAAATCATATGTACACAATCAAGGGCTAAAACAATCATAACTAAATCAAATCCATATTTGAATTGAGTCATGTAAAAAAATTTACAAACTTGCAAGATTAGAAATGGTCATAGGTGGAAAAATGGAATTGAGCAATCGAACCCCTCACTGGATGTGTATATTATCTAGTCACTCAAGTGTTTAGCGTCAATGATAAGAAATAGATTGGGGATTAGGGGTTATATCACAATAGATAAGGATTATTCAGTAAAAGGTATACCCAAGACATAGCGGAAACATAAAACATAGATAGAGGTCTTCCTACTAGACCTCTAAGAAACCTGTTCTTAGCAACCTAGGTCACCGGAAAGGATTCCCTACTAGACCTTCAAAAAACTTGTCCTTGACAACCTATATCAGAGGGATGAAAATTGAATCACTCAATCTTCTCTATGCAACAAGCAAAGCAAATCACTCACCTTACTTAATCACACTAAAAAAATGTGTATAAAGAACTAAGGAAATTTTATTCATCCAAGTTATGTAAATTGTCTCACCAAAGGTGTTTAAATAGGCACCTAACAAACTAACTAAAAGATAAGATAACTAATTTAAATCAGATTTGATCTTATTGGATTAGATCAGATTTGATTTAAATTTTAAAATCCTAAAGATATGATAACTAATTTAAATCAGATTTGATCTTATTAGATTAGATCAGATTTGATTTAAATTTAAAATCTCTAAAAATATTACTAAGCAAATTAGGGGTAATTCAAATCTTCCAACAAACTATAACAGTAAAACAAATTAAAAATAAATTACTAAAAATTCAAAAATTAATAAAATTATGCCTCCCATTGAATTTGAAAAGCTTTATTGGACTTCTTGTTGTCATGCCTTAGCCCAATGGGCCTTAAAAATTGTTGCCCTTTCAGCACCACTGTTTTTGAGACGGACTCTTGGTCTTCTTGATGTCCAAGACTGGCATGGCACAATTCTTCTAGAATTCAGATCTTTGAATATGACAAGATTATCATTCTGTCCCTTAGCTCTAAGATGACGAAAATGCCCTCTTGACCACGTATCAGCCAATCCACTCAATTCTTCTCTAATAATTCTTTCTAAGTTTTTTTTCATCTAACAATCAACAAATATTTAATGTACGTATGCAAGTATCTTGAGGACCTTTCAAGGTTAGAATGGGGCCAACGGTAAAGGTAAGGATATATATATATATATATATATATGGCTAAGTGAGCTTGAATTGGAATCTTTGATTAACCTAAGCTCTCACCTAACACATATAACACCCTATGCAATTCTAATATCAAGCTTAGCTACCCATAATCTCACTTTTTACACATACTCATGCATCAAACTTAATTCAATTCACACTACATATGCATTGATCATTATTAATCTTCACATTGGGAGTATTTTTGTCTCCTTTTTATTGCTTTATTTTTTTCTTTCTTTCTTTTTTTCAAAGTGAAATACATATTCATGATCAATGCATATGGTCACAATTAATTGATGCATAAGTATGTCCCAAAATTTCAAGATGTTCAATACAAATACAAAACATACTTTTATCTATCAATGTTTTCCAGCTTTTCCCACACTTAAATATTATACAATCTCACTAACTTAAGCTAATCAAAGATCCAAATTAGGGATATTTATTATTTTTTCGCTAATAGCTTGTGATGTGCTCAAATAAAAAACAAAAAGGGAATTAATACTGCTCAAAATGGGCTAACAAAGGGATATAAAAGGGTAATGCTATTTGGGGTAAGTGAGCTATAATGAAATAATGGCCTTAATCACATAAATGTATATATATACACTAAATACTGGACATATAGAATTAAACAAACCAAAGATTGCAATCATAGAGAGAATAGCACACAAGAATGAGAATAGTGGTCAAAATATGCAACCACACATTGAGGCTCAAAACTCATAGGTTGTATATTCTTAACTCAAAAATCATATTCCTTAATGTGTAATTCAAGCAAGCTTTAATAAAAAATTTCAACTCAATTTAATTGGAATGTCAAAGCCCTATATAAAAAAAATTTTCTTGGAATTTTCATTAAATTGACTA
>NC_029785.2:65213764-65250956 GCF_000816755.2 Arachis ipaensis | reverse complement strand
AATTTCATTAAATTGACTATATATATATATATATATATATATATAATGTGTAAGGAAAAATAAAAAATCCCTAGTTCATTTCCTAATTTCACTCAAACAAATTCATCATGTATATAGGAAATTAAACTAAGTTCAATTATGCGCATTGTCCAATCACAACTAATCAACTACAACTAAACTATGTATATACACTAGCCAACATATAAGAGGATAAAAAAAAGTATGCAAAACTAAAGTAAAAATCTAGATTATGTACAAGCAAAAGTAGAAAGTGCAATAACTAAAAAGGTGTTTAGAATAACAGAATATATACAAACGTCCAAAAGCATACTAATTATCACCGATGAGTCTGATGACCTCCCCACACTTAAGAATTAGTACCGTCCTCGATGCTCATAAATTCATATCGAGTGGAAAGAGTCGTCATCACCATCTCCACCGTCGCCTGCTGGGGGTCCCACTCCTCCTCATCACTATGTTCTGAGGGGTATTAGGCTCCTCTAGTGGGAAGTCAGTGCAGCAGGAGATCCTCTTCAAGTACTCATAACATCACTTATTGCAATGTTCTATCTGATCAATTCGCAAGAAGAGTCACTACACAAGATGGTAGATTGGCTGTGAGGTAGATGATGGTGTTGATGGCACAAATGGTGCTGAAGGTGCTGATGGTGCCGTTGAAGGTCCTACTGCTGCTGAAGATGTGGCTGCCTCTGGTAGTGGTCGTCCTACGACATCGGCGGCAGGTGGATGACGGAAACCATTTGCCGTACGGGATGACTTTCTTGCTACCGACAACTATCAGTTTCTCTTCTACATCCTCCCAAGCTACCTCAGCTCGTAGGCCCAACAGTGTAATCAGGCAGGGGAATGCTAGGATGCCTATGTGATGTGTCCGAGCCATATACCTTCTGATGAGCCTTGGAAGGTACAACTTCTTTCCTTCTAAAACACACCAGATAAGCACAACCATATTTGAAGTGATCTCTATCTCATGAGTGCTAGGCATCACATAGTTAGTCATAATCTGATGCCAGAGCCTAGTGATGAGCGGATAATTTATACGCTTTTTGGCATTGTTTTTACATAGTTTTTAGTATGATTTAGTTAGTTTTTAATATAATTTTATTAGTTTTTAAATAAAAATCACATTTCTGGACTTTACTATGAGTTTGTGTGTTTTTCTGTGATTTCAGGTAATTTCTGGTTGAAATTGAGGGACTTGAGCAAAAATCTGATTCAGAGGCTAAAGAAGGATTGCAGATGCTGTTGGATTCTGACCTCCCTGCACTCGAAGTGGATTTTCTGGAGCTACAGAAACCCAATTGGCACGCTCTCAATTGCGTTGGAAGTTAGACATCCAGGCTTTCCAGCAATATATAATAGTCCATACTTTGCCCGAGTTTGGACGACGAAAACTGGCGTTCAAATGCCAACTTCCTGCCCTATTCTGGAGTTAAACGCCAGAAACAGGTTACAAATCAGAGTTAAACGCCAGAAACAGGCTACAACCTGGCGTTTAACTCCAAAATGAGTCTCTACACATGAAAGCTCAATGCTCAGCCCAAGCACACACCAAGTGGGCCCGGAAGTGGATTTCTACATCATTTACTTATCTTATGTAACCCTAGCTACTAGTTTAGTATAAAAACTACTTTTAGTGATTTATTTTATAATCTTTTGATCATCCTTGATCAGGGATCGGTCTTTTTCCCTATTTTTGAATTCATATGCCATTTGGGGAGGCTGGCCATTCGGCCATACCTAGACCTTGTTCTTATGTATTTTCAACGGTAGAGTTTCTACACACCATAGATTAAGGTGTGGAGCTCTGCTGTTCCTTATGAATTAATGCAAAGTACTATTGTTTTTCTATTCAACTCAAGCCTATTTCTTCTCTAAGATATTCATTCACACACAAGAACATGATGAATGTGATGATTATGTGACGCTCATCACCATTCTCACTTATGAACGCGTGCTTGACAAACACTTCCGTTCTACATGAAAGCAAGCTTGAATGCATATCTCTTAGCCTCCTTATTTACGATCAGAGTCTTCGTGGTATAGGCTAGAATTATTGGCGGCCATTCTTGAGATCCGGAAAGTCTAAACCTTGTCTGTGGTATTCCGAGTAGGATCTGGGAAGGGATGGCTGTGACGAGCTTCAAACTCGCGAGTGCTGGGTGTAGTGACGGACGTAAAAGGATCACTGGATCCTATTCCAGCATGATCGAGAATTGATAGATGATTAGCCATGCGGTGACAGCGCATTTGGACCATTTTCACTAAGAGGACGGGATGTAGCCATTGACAAACAGTGATGCCCAACATACAGCTTGCCATGGAAAGGAGTATGAGTGATTGGATGAAAGCAGTAGGAAAGCAGAGGTTCAGAAGGAACAAAAGCATCTCCATACGCTTATCAGAAAATCTCACCAATGAATTGCATAAGTATCTCTATCCTATTTTATATTTTAAATTATATTTTAACTATCAATTCACCATAACCATTTGAATCCGCCTGACTGAGATTTGCAAGATGACCATAGCTTGCTTCAAGCCGACAATCTCCGTGGGATCAACCCTTACTCACGTAAGGTTTATTACTTGGACGACCTAGTGCACTTGCTGGTTAGTTGTGCGAAGTTGTGAACAAGAACTAAGATTGTGAACGTGCGTATTAAGTTTTTGGCGCCGTTACCAAGGAATGAACAATCACGATTTCATGTACCACCTAGCCTCAACTGTGAGATATTTAATTGCTATTCCTTTCGGACTCGGCTTCGACGACCCATAGATCTAAGGGCTATCGGGGCAGACGGCTATAACTCGCAACACTACATCCCAATCAAAAGTCATCATCTGTATGTCCTCTTCCACCTTCTGAAAAGCATCTGTCTCGGCCACTTTAGGCAGGAAATGGAAGACCTCTTTAGTTACCTCACAAGAGAATTGCATATAGGGTCACTCTGTAAAAAATTGCTGTAGTATTTACGGACCCAAGATGCGTTCACTCCCACTAGGTCCTGATGCGTGAACATCTTTTCCTTATTTTTCTATTATTTTAGATATGAATTTATTGAGTTTTATTTAGATTTTAGTGTTTAAAGCCTATTTGGATGCTACTTTGAGGCACATTTGGTTTTTTTAATTTTAGGAAAGATTCGGGCGAGTTTGACAAAGTTCATGTAGAAGAAAAAGGAAGAAAGTGGATGTTGTCAATCCTTACCTCCTCGCACTCCAACGGGCATAACTTGAGCTACAGAGGTCTAATTGATGCAATTCTGGCAGCGTTAGAAAGCCAACTTCTAGATCTTTCCAACAATATATAATAGTTTATACGTTTCTTCTAGCATCGCTGCCTCGTGGGGTTCTAAACGCCGAGCCTAGTATTTAGTGCTAGGAAGACAGCAACAAGGGAAAGCTTTCTGCCTCCAGGGGCGCTAAACGCCAATTTTGGCATTTAGCGCCAGTAGCACAAATCCAACTTTAAGGAAAGGGAATCATTAGTTAGATTTGGGTCATATTTATCTTATTTTATTTTGTTTTAGTTATTTTTATTCTCAAACACAAGCTTTTGGGCTTTAGTAGTAATTATTCTATTTTATTTTCAAATCAAAATTAGGTTAGATATAAAAAGGAAAGGATTTATCCCTTGGGGGGAGGGGATCTTCTCACTTCCGCACTTTCACATTTTCTAAACCCTAGTTTTCTCTTTGAAGCATGAGCTACTAAACCTCCTCGGTTAAGGTAGGAGCTCTGTTTATTTCTATGGATTAAGAATATTATTTTTCTATCTTAATTAATGTATTGATTCAATTTCAAGGATTACTTTCGTTCTTTATTTTATGAATTTAGGTAGGTGATTCTTGGAAGAGTTATCTCACTTGAACAACAGCTTGAAAGTAAATTCTTCCTAAATTGCTAATTACTTGGACTTAACGGGATATGTGACATATAATCTTTTTATATCTGGGTAATTAGAGTTTTTTTGGCTATAAACTAGAATTGAACTTAAACCTCTAATCAAAATTAAGTGACCAAGATATTGGCGATTAACTAGGTTAGAGAAGACTAAATCACTAAGACATTAGGGTTTAGTCACTAATAGTTTGCCATGAAATGAATCTTGCATGATTAAATTTGTTGGTAAGAAAACTTAATTTGGACGAATAAACATCTCTGAAACCTTAACTGTTCTCTTCCATATATATTTCACAACAATCATACTGTTTGTGTTCTCTACTCTCCAAGTTATTGTTTAATGCTTCTGAACCCCAAAACATCACTTTCTACTTGCCTGACTAAGTGAGTAATTCGACCATTGTTGTTCAGTCCATCAATCCTTGTGAGATCGACCATCACTCACCTGAGGTATTACTTGGTACAACCCGGTGCACTTGTCAATTAGTTTGTGGACTTTGAATTCCGCACCAGGTCCTTATCCAAGAATAGCCACCGTTGCTCAATCTGATGCTCATTGTACTTTCGTAGCTCAGGGGGTATCTAAAGCTTTCTCTCAAGCTTTGCTTCTCAGCAAAATGTGGGAACCTTAGCTCTGAATAGAGGTTTGCAAACTTAGACAAGTTAGTAGAGGGTATGTTTTAATTGGCCTTATCCATCTCACTATGTTGTCTTTCTGATAGTAGCTCATCCATTGTTTCAGTGGGTTGCTGTGTTCGCTTTCTCTTGCTTGAGCTAGTAGCCTTGACTTTTCCTTTCTTGTTAGTCATCCTGAAAAAAATCACGGGAAACAGGGATATGAAGTGTAACCTAAGGCATGTAAAGCCGAAATATAAGCAAGCAGCATAACAAAAATAGAGGCTAACAATTAAGTACATGTGAAATGAGAAAAAGAATTAATTGGAAGTTGGACTAAGATTATAAAGCAAAAACCAAGTAGACATTCCAATCAATCGGAAGCAAGTTAAAGCAACTAAGCCTGCCTGTTTAACTAAAAGGAAAGTAAAGGACAATGATGCTATGCACTAAGGAAAAGAAAATAGTTAGTTGAACAAGAAAAATTGTTAATTAAAGAAGAAAAATCAAAGGTTATGTGCATGCAACCAAGATCCTTAACTTTAAAAGGCTTGAAAAGGGCATCAAACAAACAGGCTTACTTTCACATTCACAAGTAATGCACTATGCTAAAAATGACCAAATTAAACATGTGTAGTGCACATATTCAATCAACCAAGCATCACATGTCATTAAAGCATACGCACAAACTATTGATGATGAAACAAGAAAGAAAATATGCAAAATGAGGCATAATCATTCTTCAATGCATTTGATCACTAGAATTACGAAATTGGCATGAAAAAGAGTGAGATTGATGCCTAATGTAGCACAAGAATCATTGAAGAGCCAATGGTGTAAATGAATGGTTACATAGGTCAAAATGTACCAATTTTGCAATTATAGTCAAAGAGACCTTAATTGAGCATAATCCATAAGTTTTGGTCATGGAGAATCTTAAGGGAATTCACTTCAAATTATTGATGTAAAATGAATTGAAAACAATCTTTGAAGGAAAATTTTTTTTACCAAGACTTGACAAGGAAGTCATTGAGGTACTTCAAGAACCAATTAGTGCACAGGGTCTTATTGACACAGACAACCCGTCAATAAGAACCTTGTGTCATCGGTTCATGAAACACAATTTCAAACAAAAATTTAGCAGTATAACGGTGGTAAAAAGGATGTCATACAACTGGATAATTGGTTGATGGAGCTGTACATAGTGTGATAACATTGTTGGCAATAATGCCAGACAAGTGCATTATAAAACTCAATTCAATCAACAGCAATTATCAAGAGTGCACAAGTCAATAATCAAACAATTCAAGCAGCATAATTTCAGCAATGACAAGTAATCTTCATGGTTCAACAATTCACTGACTCAGCATAGCATCAAGTGAATTCAGCAAATTTTCACAAAATTCCAACAGCAACTCCGTTAGGAATCAAAATAGTTCACTCAATCAACATTTGTCCAAATGAATTCAACAACATTTCTGCAATTAGGCCATGGGAATTCAAACAAACGAACGCGACTAAGCAAAGCAGTGAGGTTCAGCATACAACAATAACATTGAACCATCATCATCCAATAAACAGATTCACAAGAATTCATTCCAAATACACTCAAAATAGTAGAATATTCAGACCTAAAAATCCATTACAAACTATTTTCAACCTACCTAACAGCCTAAAAATTCACTAAAACATGCATATTTAATTAATTCTAAACTAATTATAATTAAACTAATTAATAGAATTAAGCTAAACATAGATTAAAAGAAAATGGAAAAATCTAGAATCTGAGTATGGACAAGAAGATGAAAAGGGAAAGGAAATGGCCAGAGCAGTAGTGCCATGGCAGCAGATTGGCTGGCCCAGGGGCAGCACTGGTAGCAGTGGCGAAAGAAGAAGAAAATAGGGGCTGAGACACAGGGGTTCCCTGTTCACGTAGGATAGAGAAAAAGTAGAAATGGAAAAAGAAGAAGAGAAGAGAAGTGGCGGTGAGAGGGGATAGAAAAATGTGAAGGTGGCGCCGACGGCAATGAGCTCGCCGCAGCTGGGGGGATCAGAGGAGAGGGGAGGAAAGGGGTACAATAGGGAAAGGAAAGGAAAATGGAGGAAAGAAGATGAGAGAGTAAGGGAAGGTGATGAAAGATAGAGTTGTGGAGATACTATGGAGGTCGCCGGTGGTGGTCGAAGGTGAAGCGAATGAAAGTTGGTGGAGAATGGAGAAGATGAACGTTAGGGGGAGAAGGGAAATGCTGCATGAATGAAGTTAGGGCATTTGCGAAGGGTTGGAATTTTTCAAATTTGCGCTTATGCTTAAGGCATTCGTACGCACGAGGTGATGTGGGGATGGAAATTGTGCATACGCACAGTGCACACGCAACACTCTTTTGGTTTTGGAAAGGGTGTCTTGCATATGCATGAGGCATGCGTACGCATGAAAATTTTTTTTTTGAGAAGTACCATGCAGACGCATGGTGTACGCATGATACTAGCACAAAATGGTTTTTCCATTGTTTTGGTGTAATACATACGCATGATTTGGTGAACTTTTGGGTGTCATGCATACGCATTGTAGGTGCTCTATTTTTCAAATATTTTTTTTCAACTTGTTGCACCAAATAAAGCATTCCAAACACCTAAGAAGTTACCAAAACACTACCAAACCTTACTAAACATGTTAAACTACTAAGGAAACTTAACTAACTAAACTAAAATGGAAAGTAACTTATACAATAATGACATAACAAAGGAAAGCACCTAACAATGGAAACTCAATTTATTCATCAGCTATATAAAAAAGAGAAAGTGGAAAGAGTTTACCTTGGTGGGATATCTCCCATCTAGCACTTTTACTTATAGTCCTTAAGTTGGACATCTGGCGAGCTCCTTATCATGGCAGCTTATGCTTGAACTCATCCTTGAACTTCCACCAATGTTTGAATCTCCAAAATGCTCCAGAATCTTCAGTTATGTGTGCGGAGCTCTGATAAAGTTTCGAACAAGCTAGGAGCTCCTAAGGTTGATCCTCATGTATTCCAGGGTCCCAAATCTTGTTCCACCACCCGTCTTCTAGTTGATTCTTGTGATACCACTTGGGTGACGAGCAAGTAGAATTCTCATTTAGGTACCAACCTCTCCTAGACCCAATCAATTGAGTACTATACTAACCTTACACTTAAACCTTGAAGATGCAACCATAATGAACTGAGAATGGTGTTTCCAACCACTAACCATCCCTCTTATGCTCTTGATTCCATAAAGAGCTCTAAGTTGACCATCCGTCTCAAGCAACCCATATTCAAGCGGAATAATAAATCTTAAGCATAAGAGATTTACCCACTTGAATGAAAGAATGGATAGGGGTGGCTTAGGGAGAGATGTCTCTAACAGTCTTGACAAAGCAATTTTCACTCCCTTTCGTCCTTTTCGAGGGATTTCAACCACTTGATAAGATTCTTCAAATTCAATGTCTTCCTCACCAATTTCTTCTGATTCTTCCCCATCACTTAAGTTGTAACTCAGAGGTTGAGTAAAGTCTACATCAACATCTATTTTAAATTCAATGGGAAAAGATTCATTAAACTCAAAAAGATCATAAGTTGGTGCGGAATCTTGGTTAGTAACGAAACTCGTTGATTACTCAGCTTCTTCGAATTCTTTAACATTCGTGGTGTGCAAAACTAGCTCAGTAGTATTCACATAGCTAGACCGACAAGTGCACCGGGTCGTTCAAGTAATGCCTCAGGTGAGTGAGGGTCGATCCCATGGAGATTGTTGGTTTGAGCAAGCAATGGATACCTTGCAGATCTTAGTCAGACGGATAGAAAATATAGTTGTCACGAGAAATGCATAAAAATAGATAAATAAATAAAATATTACTAAATAGGTGTGAAATCAATGGTATGAGAACGGTTGAGGCTTTGGAGATGCTTCTTCCTTCTGGATCAACTTTTCTCACCATCCTACTCCAACTTCTGATTGATTCTTTCCATAGCAGGCTATATATGATTAACGCCGGGTCAGCGGTCATCCAATCTGAATGGGGGTAAAGCTCTAGCAGTCTATTCCCTTGGTGATCCTACTCAAAACACCACAGACAAGGTCGGATCTTCTGGATCAAAGAATGCTACTCCTTTGGTTCTAGCCTATACCACAAAGGCCCTAATCGCCCCGCACCTCGGCTGAACTGATGTCTCGAGAAGTCCCCAACGAAGCCATAGATTAGCCGTCAAAGAGATGTATAATCAAGCTTGTGGTTCAATACTATCCTGTCAAGGACTCGTAAGAACCCATGTGAATAGGGATGACGGTCAAGTTACACTCTCAATCCATTAGGATGAAGAACGATGATACATCTTAGAATAGAATCAAGCATTGATTGAAATAGAATAGTGATATTATTAATCCATAAGAATCAGTAGAGCTCCTAACCTTAACCTAGGAGGTTAGCGACTCATACTGTACATAGAATAGTGTTCGAATGTAAAAGTGGGGGAGGAAGAAGATCCTAAACAAGGGTGATCTCCTCCTATATATACTAATCTGCTAAGTAAGAATTAGAGAAATAAGATAAACTAGTGTTGTAGTGCGAAAATCTACTTTTCGGGTCCCTTGGTGAGTGTTTGGGCTGAGCTAACGGTGTCTCCACGTCCTAGGACCATTCTTGTGCATTGAACACCAACCTTGGACTTCTATTTGGGCATTGGACGCCAGATGCTCCCTTTTGGGCGTCCAATGCCAAGAAGAGGGTGAAGAACTGGCGTTGAACGCTAGTTTTGGACCTTCACTTCTAGAGCAAAGTATGGACTATTATATATTTAGAGAAAGCCCTCGATGTTAGCTTTCCATAGCTGTTGCAAGTGTGCCATTCGGACTTTTGTAGCTCCAAAAATGCTCCTTTGAGTGCATGGAGGTCAGATCTTGACAGCATCTGCAGTCCTTTCTCTATCTCTGACTAGACTTTTTCCAAAGCTCCTCAATTTCAGCCAGAAAATACCTAAAATCATCATAAAACACACAAGCTCAAAGTAGAATCCAGAAATATGAATTTTGCACCAAAACCTATGAAAATGGAATAAAACTTAAACAAAACATAATGAAAACTATATGAAAATGATGCCAAAAAGCGTATAAAATATCCGCTCCTCAGAACACCAAACTTAAACTATTGCTTATCCCCAAGCAACCGAAAACAAGGTAGGATAAAAAGAAGAGAAGGATACAATAAATCTCAAGAGTTTTCAATGAAGCTCAGTTTCAATTAGATGAGCAGGACTAGTAGCTATTCACTTCTGAATAGTTTTGACATCTCACTTTCCTTTGAAGCTTAGAATAATTGGCATCTTTGGGGATTTAGAATCCAGATGATATTATTGACTCTCTTAGTTTAGTTCTTTTTTATTCTTGAACATAGCTTCTTTTGAATCTTGGCCGTGACCCTAAGCGCTTTGTTTTCCAGTATTACCATTGGATACATAAACGCCACAGACACTTAACTGGGTGAACCCTTTTGGATTGTGATTCAGCTTTCCTAGAATCCCCAGCCAGTGGTGTCCAGAGTTCTTAAGCATACTCTTTTGCTTTGGATCACGACTTTAACTGCTCAATCTCAAGCTTTTCACTTGACACCTTCACACCACAAGCATATAGTTAGGGGAGGAGTTCATTTGTACTTTTTAGGCCAAGATTTTGTTTCTTTTAAGCCCTCCTAACCATTGATGCTCAAAGCCTTGGATCTTTGCTCTTGCTTTTTGGTTTAAAGAGCTATTGGATTTCTCTTTTTTTTTTCTTTTTTTGCTTGCTTTTTTTTCGCTTATTTTCTTTCTCTTTTTTTTGCTGCTTTTTCTCGCTTCAAGAATCAATTTTTGGATTTTTCAGATTACCAATAATACTTCTCCTTTTTCATCATTCTTTCAAGAGCCAACATTCTTAACTCCAACATCAAACATGCACTATTCATTCATGCATTCAGAAAGTAAAAGCAATGCCACCACATCAAATAATTGAACTATTTTTAATATATAACTCGAAATTCATGCATCTTTGTTTTTTTTCCAAATAAAATTTTTCTTTTAAGCAAGGTGAGAGATGCATGGAATATTTCATAGCTTTGAGACATAAAATAAAGATGATCATGCACTAGAAAAAGATAATAAAACAAAATAAATGAAAAATAGAAAAAATAACATAGACAACAGCAGATTAAGGGAACGGGTCCACCTTAGTGACGGCGGCTGCTGCTTCCTCTTTAGAATCCAATTCAGCACTTGATGTCTTCTATGTCACGCCCCTGTCTTTGTTGTTCTTCCCTCATGGCTCTTTGATCTTCTCCTATTTCATAGAGAATAGTAGAATGCTCTTGATGTCCCATCCTCAACTGATCCATGTTGGAGCTTAATTCTCCTAGAGAAATGTGCAATTGGTTCCAGAAGCCTTGGGGAGAAAAATGCATCCTTTGAGGCATCTCAGGGATTTCTTCTTGAGGCAGCTCCACATGCTCTTGTTGGGGTGCATGTGTGGGCTCTCTAACATGCTCTATCCTTCTTTTAGTGATGGGTTTTTCCTCTTCAATGGGGATGTCCCCTTCTATGACAACTCCAGCTGAATTGCATAGGTGAGATATAAGGTGAGGGGAGTGGAGGCAAGTGCCTTTCCCTTCCTCTTCCTTAAGGTTTCACTAGTTTTTAGTGCCATACTTAAGGATGGTAGAAGTCAAAAAGGAAAGCTTTTGCAACACCAAACTTAAGAACTTTTCTCGTCCTCGAGCAAATAAGAACAAAAAGGAAAGAATAGAGTAGAAGAAGAAGAAAGAGGGAGAGATAGAGGGTGAGGTAGGTGTGGTAGGTGGAGATTCTGTGGGACCCACTAGTTCTGAGAGGCAAGGAAATTCGAATTCCCTGCCTCCTTGTGGGTGTTAAACGCCCAGCTCCTACAAGTTGGCGTTCAACTCCATCTTCATGCTCCAAATAGGGCGTTGGACGCCCATTGGGGGTCTCCATCCTGGTGTTCAACGCCAGGCCTCTGCTCTTCTTTAGGCATTGAACGCCCATTAGGGACTCCTCCCTTGGTGTTCAATGCCAACAATACTACTCCTCTTTTGGAGTTGAACGCCCATTAGGGACTCCCTGTGTGGCGTTCAATGTCAGCTTTCTTACTACTTTGGGGCATTGAATGCCCCTCTTGACTCTTTGACTGGCATTCAATGCTAGCAAGGGACTTACTCCAGGGTGTTCTGTTTCCATCTCTGAACGTGATAAACCCCATTTGTAGGGTTTATCTTGTGCTTAATTTAAGAGATTTTATGACCTTTTACCTACATTTATTCAATGAAATAGCATGGTTTCATGATTGTCTCCTAATTTGTGCTTAAGTGTGAAAACATGCTTTTTAGGCCCTTAATTGTTAATTTTAATTCACCTTTGATTCCACTAGATGCCTTGATTTGTTTGTTAAGTGATTTCAGGTTGAAAAGGCTAGGAATGGATAAAAGGAGTAAAGAGAAAAGCATGCAAAGCAGAGAACACATGGAAAAGCCATAGATTTGAGATGCATCATCCAGCACACGCGCAATGTACGCGCACGCGTGGATCGCGAAAACTTCAAGGGACACGCACGCGTGCTGTACGCGTACGCGTCGATGGCCGCACGTGATTTTTTAAATTGAAAACATGCCCAGCGAATTCTGAGAAGCTGTGGGGCCCAGTTTGCAACCAACTTTGGCGCCAAAGTGCTTTAAAGGACCAAGGATTGAAGGGAATTAACATCTTTTTCTCATTCATTCACATTAGGATTAGTTTAGAGTTAGTTTTAGAGAGAGAAGCTCTCTCTTCTCTCTAGGATTAGGATTAGGATTAGGTTTAGGTCAATAATCTTAGATCTAGGTTGCAATTCATGCTTTCATCTACTTTTACTTCTCAATTCTTTGTTGTTACATTCATCATTCTTTTATTCTTTTGCTGTAATTTCTTCTATTTTGTTTCTATACTTTGTTGTAGATCTACTCTTGTTCCTTCTTTTTTCTTTCAATTCAATTTGAGGTAATTCATAATAATTGTGTTTCTTTTTATTATTGTTGTTAGTTCTTTTGCAATAAGTAGTTGTTGGATTTCATTGTTATTGTCAATTTACTATGCTTTCCTTTTATGCCTTCTAAGTGTTTGATGAAATGCTTGGTTGGATTTTAGTATAGATTTTTCTCCTCTTGGCCTAGGTAGAGTAATTAGTGACTCTTGAGTTGTCTAATGCATTTGTTGGTTGATAAGTAGAAGTTGCTAATTAATTTTAATGCCACTAAAGCTAGTCTTTCATCTAGATTAGGCTAGGACTTGTGGACTCAAGTTAATTCATCTACTTGACTTTCCTCCATGGTTAGAGATTAACTAAGTGGGAGCAATGGACAATTCTCATCACAATTGAAGAGGATAGCTAGGATAGGACTTCTAATTCTCATTCCTTGTCAAGAGCTTTTCCAATTGTTAGTTTATTTTCATTACCATTTATTTTTCTTATCTCTTAATTCAAAAACCCCAAACATACTCCATAACCAATAACAAGAACACTTTATCGCAATTCCTAGGGAGAACAACCCGAGGTTCCAATACTTCGGTTTATAATTTTAGGGATTTGTTTTAGTGACAAAAAAATTTTTGTATGAAAGGATTATTTATTGGTTTAGAAATTATACTTGCAACGAGAATTCATTTGTGAAATTCTAAACCACACAAAAATTCAATCTTCAAAACGTCTTTGTTCTAAGTATTGCACATGATCACAAACATTAAAAAAAAGGGGAGAACTCTGAAAATAAACTAAAATAAACTCAAATGAAAGTAAATAGAAGAAATAAGAACAGAAGTACTCTACTCATGGTTGGGTTGCCTCCTAACAAGCGCTTCTTTACCGTCACTAGCTTGACACTTGATTGTTGACTTTCTACCTCTTCCTCCAGTTGGTTAACAGAAATGACTCCATGGGAGAAGAGGAGGAGATTAGTGCCCTCAGATTTGAATTCCTCCTAACAAGCTTTCTTTTAGTGTGATGAGCTTGATTCTCCTTGCTTGTTAAGGTAGGGGTTGTACTGTTTCTCCATCCCCTATGCATCTTCCTCTTGGGACCTTCCTCCTTGGTGGGTGGTGACTGCCTGACACCAAACTTAAGTTTAATATCTGGGGAAACTGTATGAATTTTCACCAAGGGAGGAGGCTTTAGTATTGTACTCTGCATGGAAGTACCTCCATTGTCAGGGGGTATTAGAGGTTTAAGAACCTTGATAATCATGTAATCCTTCTGTAACCTCATCACTAATTCTCCTTTCTCAGCATCAGAGAGGTTTCTTCCAATAGATAGAGACCATTGCTTCAAAACCTCAGCAAAAGGACTATTGATTTGTAGCTTCTTAGAGCCGTCTAAGGACTGTGAGTAGTGCTCATCATTGGTCTCCTTTTGGGGCTTCTGAGGGTGTGGTACTTCAGGCCTTCTTCCCATAAGATGGACGTGTAACATTATACTTCCAGCCTCTCCTTGAGTCTCTTCTTCATTTAGTTCGTCAACAATATGTACCATCTTAGGCTCAGCCTCCTTGGTACTAATGAAGGCCAGATATTCTTCTCTTGGATTCAACTCTGTGTCTCTGTGAAGAGTGTTAGGGGGTCTCTGCAGTTTCTGAGGAAGGTTCTTCTGAATGACTGCACTGCACTCCTTATTAAGCACCACTGTCTCTACTTCCCTCTAATCGCTCTTGTTATTCTGTATTTCCTTCATGAACTTAGCATATGAAGGTATTTGTTCAAGAGCCTCTGCAAAGGGGAATTTGATCTCTAGCTTCTTGAAAGCTTCTAAGAATTTTGCAAATTGCCTATCTTCTTTCTAGAGTCTTTAAGGGTATGGTAACTTAGCCTTGTACTCAAGGGCCATGAGTGGTGCAGGGTGAGTGTTTGTAGGATTTATAGAAGGACTACCAGCTTGCTTAGGAGAGGTGTTCCCAGCACTTACATGTGTCTGGCCTCCCCTGGACTGGTGTTCAATGCCTGGGCTCACCCGTTCTAGGCGTTGGACGCCCATGCCATCCTTTTCTGGGCGTTCAATGCCCCTGATGATACACTGGGCTGTAGCTTGTTCATCTTCTGCCATTTCTTCCTCTCTCTGCCTCTTACTGTTCTGAGGCTGGGTGGTCAGGGTACTTGCTAATTGGATAGCTTGGCACTCTTCTCTTATCTGTTCAAACAAGAGCTGTTTAGCCTGGTTCAACTGTGCTTCCATATTCTTGCTGGAGGCTCTGGTCTTTTGCACTACTTCTTGTAAGCTTAGCACTTGTTGTGTGAGAAAGTGTAGCTGTTGGATCAATGACTCACTTTGCTTAAGAGGGTCTGATTCAGTGGACACTGTCTTGACCTCTCCTTTCATTGAAGTCTCACTAGATGAGTACATATGCTGATTGCCAGCAACTGTCTCAATGAGCTCGTGAGATTCCTCAATTGTCTTTTTCATGTGGATTGAACCACCAGCAAAATAGTCTAAGGACATCTTAGCCATATCTGTGAGTCTGTAATAGAAGATGTCTAACTTTACCCATTCTGAAAATATTCTAGTAGGACATTTCTGTAGCATCATCTTGTACCTCACCCAAGCATCATAAAGGGATTCATTATCTCCTTATTTGAAGCCTTGAATGTCCAGTCTTAACTAGGTTAGCTTCATTGGCGGAAAGTTTTGATTCAAGAACTTATCCACCAACTGACTTCAAATTTTCAAACTAGACTTGGGTTGGTTATCTAACCACCTCTTTGCTTGGTCTTTAACAGCAAAGGAAAAAAGCAGTAATCTGTAGACATCTTGGTCTACTCCATCAGTATACACTATGTCAGCATATTGCAAGAATTTAGCAAGGAATTCTGTGGGCTCCTCTTGAGAAAGTCCTTGAAACTGGTAGTTTTGCTGCACTAGAGTGATTAAATGTGGATTGAGCTCAAAATGAGCTACTCCAATAGGAGGTATACTAATGCTGCTTCCATAGAAGTCAGGAGTGGGGGTTGTATAAGACCTCAAGGTTCTTCTTGGTTGTGCCTCTCCCTCTAGATCCATAATGCACTCTTCCTGTTCTTGCATACACAAACAAGAGACAAAAAAAGTGGGAGTCTCTATGTCATAGTATAGAGAGCTCCCTGTGAGATACCAAAAAGAAGAAAAGAGACAAGAACTTTTTTTTTCGAAAATTAAATAAATAAATAAAATAAAAGATGGAAAACTAATTCGAAAATAAAGAAAATAATAAGTTAAAAATTTCGAAAAAAAAATAAGAAAAGGAAAGATTAAGAAAAGATATGAACAACCAATTAACTAACAAGATTTAAAATTAAAGAGCAAATTTTTGAAAAGTGGAAAGAAAAAAGTTAAATAAAGATTTTAAAATTTTAAAATTAGAACGAAAGAATCAAGAGAGAGAAACAAAATAATATAAGATTTAAAAATTTAAAGGTTTTGAAATCCAAATTTGAAAGAAGATTTGAAATTAAGATAAGAGATTTAATTTTGAAAAGTTTTGAATTTAAAAAGAGAAAGTCAAACAAAATATTTGAAAGATAAGATAAGATTTTATTTTAAAAATTTAAAGTTAGAAAGAGGAAGTCAAACAAAGAAAGATAAGATTTGAAAGATTTGATTTTAAAATTTGAAGATTGACTTTTGAAAATTTTGAATTTTGAAATTCGAATTTGAATTAGGATAAGATAAGATTTTGAAATTTAAATTTTAAATTTTGAATTTGAATTTAAAAATTTGAATTTAAAACAAGATAAGATAAGAATTTAAATTTAAAGAAAAAGATAAGATGAAGATTTGAAAAGATAAGATATGATAAAGATTTGAAAAAGATTTGAAAATATTTGATTTTAAAATTTAAAATTTGAATTTTGAATTTTGAGATTTAAAATTTAAAATTTGAAATTTGAATTTTGAAAACTTGACTTTTGAAATCTTGATGCTTGAAAATTGAATTTGAATTAAGATAAGATAAGAATTTGAAATTTGAATTTTAAAATTTGAATTTAAAACAAGATAAGATAAATTTTGAAGTTAAAGAAAAAGATAAGACAAAGATTTGAAAAGATAACAAGAAAGTTTAAAATTTGAATTTTGAAGTTTTTTTGAAATTTGAAAAATTAAAATGACAAATACTAAAAGACACCAAACTTAAATTTTTTCTAAAATTAAAAACACAATTTTCGAAATTTTCACAAAAAAAAAACACTAAAAGACACCAAACTTAAAATTTTTAAGATCAAACCAAGAAAAATACAAAAAATAATTCGAACACAATGAAGAACACTCAAGAACACTTTTCAAAAATTTAAGAAAAGAAAAACACAAAGAGATACCAAACTAAAAAAATTTGAAATCAAACAAGAGAAATAACAAGAATAGTTTCAACACCAAGAAGGAAAACAAAGAACAATTTTCGAAAAACTAAGGAAACAAAAACAAAGAAACACCAAAAAGACACCAAACTTAAAGATTGACACAAGATTCAAACGAAGGAAAAAGATTACTAAAGAAAAGAAAAGGTTTTGAAGAGTTTATGAAAAGTTTTCAATTAAGAAATATAATTAAAAGAGAAATAAAACCTTAAAAAGTACCTAATCTAAGCAACAAGATAGTCCGGTAGTTTGTCAAATCTGAATAATCCCCGGCAACGGCGCCAAAAACTTGGTGCACGAAATTGGTTCCGCAGTATTCGCACAGATAGACCAGCAAGTGCACCAGGTCATCCAAGTAATACCTCAGGTGATTGAGGATCGATCCCATGGAGATTGTTGGTTTGAGCAAGCAATGGATACCTTGCAGATCTTAGTCAGGCGAATAGAAAATATAGTTGTCACGAGAAATACATAAAAGAAGATAAATAAATAAAACATTACTAGATAGGTGTGAAATCAATGGTATGAGAACGGTTGAGGCTTCGAAGATGCTTCTTCCTTCTGGATCAACTTTTCTCACCATCTACTCCAACTTCTGATTGATTCTTTCCATGGCAGGCTGTATATGCTTAACGCAGGATCAACGGTCATTAATCTCCTCTGCTTCAGATCAAACGCCGAGTCCACGGTCATCCAATTTGAACGGGGGTGAAGCTCTAGCAGTCCATTCCCTTGGTGATCCTACTCAAAACGCCACAGATAAGGTCTGATCCTCCGAATCAGAGCATGCTGCTCCATTGGTTCTAGCCTATACCACACAGGCCCTAATCTTCCCGCACCTCGACAGAACTGATGTCTCGAGAAGTCCCCAACGAAGCCGTGGATTAGCCGTCTAAGAGATGTATAATCAACCTTGTGGTTCAATTCTATCCCATCAAGGACTCGCAAGAACCAATGTGAACAGGGATGACGGTCAAGTTGCACTCCCAATCCATTAGGATGAAGAACGAAGATACATCTTAGAATAGAATCAAGCATAGATTGAAATAGAATAGTGATATTATTAATCCATAAGAATCAGCAGAGCTCCTAACCTTAACCTAGGAGGTTAGTGACTCATATTGTACATAGAATAGTGTTCGAATGTATAAGTAGGGGAAGAAGAAGATCCCAAACAAGGGTGATTTCCTCCTATATATACTAATCTGCTAACTAAGAATTACAAGAATAAGATAAACTAGTCTTGTAGTGCGAAAATCCACTTTCTGGGTCCCCTTGGTATGTGTTTGGGATGAGCTAAGGGTGTCTCCATGTCCTAGGACCCTTCTTGGGTGTTGAACACCAGCCTTGGACTCCTGTTTGGGCGTTGGACACCAGATGCTCCCTTTTGGGCGTCCAACGCCAGGAAGAGGGTGAAGAACTGGAGTTGAATGCCAGTTTTGGATTCACTTCCAAAGAAAAGTATAAACTATTATATATTTTTGGAAAGCCCCGGATGTTAGCCTTCCATAGTCATTGAGAGCGCACCATTTGTACTTCTGTAGCTCCAGAAATGCTCTGTTGAGTCCACGAAGGTCAGATCCTGACAGCATTTGCAGTCCTTTCTCTATCTCTGACTCAGACTTTTTCCAAAGCTCCTCAATTTCAGCCAGAAAATACTTGAAATCATCATAAAACACACAAACTGAAAGTAGAATCCAAAAACAAGAATTTTGCACTAAAACCTATGAAAATGGAATAAAACTTAAACAAAATATAATGAAAACTATATGAAAATGATGCCAAAAAGTGTATAAAATATCCGCTCATCAATTCACAATATGCGCGTACTCTTTAGGTTGTAGAAATATTCGCAACTTCGCAATATTCTTCCAATTTAGGTTGTGCATCATCCTCTTCAACATCTCCTACAAGGATGCACAACATCTCCTAAGTCTTCAAGCACTTCTTCCTCTTCAACGATTTTAGCTTCTTCCACTTGTTCCAATACATAAGACCACTGCTCATTTTTCACTTGAGATTCTAACCTCTCTTTCATACTCCGCTCTTCAGTTGATTGTCCATATTCAGCCATGGGAGTGTCTTAATTGCATGAGCATTGTGAGGCTAAGTTGCTTATAACCTCGGTCAAGGTAGCTATGAATTCTTCTAGCCTCCTTCGAGCTTCACGTTGCTCTTGAAGAAATGAAATGAGTGTGTCATCTATGAGTGCTTGGGTGAATAGGAGGGTTCATTATTTGGGAGAAAGGGTTCATAATTGGAAGGTAGTTCATATTGGTGAGAATATTGACGTGTTTTATATGGAGGTGGTGGCTCTTAGGGGTATTGGTGTTGGAATGAGGGTGGTTCTACGGGTACTCGTTCATAATGGTCACAAGGGTGAGGCACATGAGGTTGGTGGTATGGTGGATATGTGTTAGGATCACGTGGGGTAATTGGTGGTGTGGGGCTTGTGGGTATGGTGGTTGTGACCTTGATGAATTGATTTTTGACGGTTAAGAATTCACTAATGAAATCTCGTTGCAAGTATAGGTTCTAAACCAACAATAATCCTTTTATATAAACATTTGTTTGTCACAAGTACAAACCCCTAAAATTATAAACCGAAGTATTTAAACCTCGGGTCGTTCTCCCTAGGATTGCAATAAAGTGTTCTTGTTATTGGTTATGAGGTATGTTTTGGTGTTTTTGGAATAAAAAACAAGAAAAGTAATTGGCAATGAAAATAAACTAACAACTAACAAAGCTCTTGGCAAGGTATGAGAATTGGAAGTCCTATCCTAGTCATCCTCCTCAATTGTGACCACAATTGCCCATTGCTCCCACTTAGTTAACCTCTAACCATAGAGGAAAGTCAAGTGGATGAATTAACTTGAGTCCACAAGTCCTAGCCTAATCTAGATGAAAGACTAGCTTTAGTGGCATTCAAGCTAATTAGCAACTTCTAATTATCAATCAACAAAGAAATTAGATAACTCAAGAGTCACTAATTACTCTACCAAAGCCAAGAGGGAAAAAATATACTCTATAATCCAACCAAGCATTTCATCAAACACATGGAAGGCATAAAAGGAAAGTAAAATGAACTAAGCAATTCAACAATAAAGGAACATGAATCATATATTGCATTAAAGAAGAAATAGAAGAACAAAAGTGCATCAACATAAAAGTAGAGAATTACAAGAATTAAATGCAAAACTAGAGAGAGGAAAGGTAGAAGAAGAAGAATTACAAAAGAAAAAGTAAATCAAAGCATGAAATTAACCTAGATCTAAGAAATCCTAATCTGTATCTAACCTAATCCTAATTCTAGAGAGAAGTGAGAGCTTCTCTCTCTAAAACTAACTTTCCCTCCAAAAAATAGACGAGAACTAAAATATAAAGTAGTGTGTTGATTCCTCTTCATTCCTTGAGTTAAATAGCATCAGAAGTGAGTTGGATTTGGGCCTGGGAAGCCCAGAATTCGCCCCCAGCGTATTGCCTTTAAGTGAGTCACGTGCGAACACCGACGCGTACACGTACGTCACGCGTGCGCGTCGCTTGACACTTTTCCATCCATGTGTACGCGTCATATGCGCGCACGCGTCGCCATGCGATCTCATCATCTCATGCGTGCGCGTCTGCTGTGCGTGCGCATTGTTGATCTCATCCCAAATCCTTGCTTTTCCATGATTTCTCCAGTTTGCATGCTTTTCTCTCCATTCCTTTGATCCATTCCTAGCCTTTTCAATATGAAATCACTAACAAACATATCAAGGTATCTAGTAGAATCAAAGGTGAATTAAAATTAACAATTAAGGGCCTAAAAAGCATGTTTTCACACTTAAGCACAAATTGGGAGACAATCATGAAACCATGCTATTTCATTGAATAAATGTGGGAAAAAGTTCATAAAATGACCTAAATTAAGCACGAGATAAACCCTACAAATGGGGTTTATCAGGCCTATGTTGAGGATGTTGTTCATAGGCATATGGTGGTGGTGATTGATGACCATAAGAAGATACACCATATCCATTAGACTGGTACACATTACGGGATGGATTATAACCATAAGAGACCAGAGGAGGTTGTTGCCAAGAAGGTTGTCTAAAAGCATGCATCTCCTCGCTCTATCAAATTCCTGATCCACATTGCGATCCATCATTGAGGCTCTCATTTCCATCAATATAGTTGTAACCAAACTCATAGCCAAATGGGTGAGAATTCAAGGTAAAAAGAGAAAATTGAAACAAAAGCTAATAAGAAACAAAGACAAACAAACTCATACAACTAGCAAAGAAACAAAAGCAAACTGTTCACAATATTAATATATATACAATAACCAATAACAAGCACATATTACAATTCCCCGGCAACGGCACCAAAAACTTGATGGAGGAATTATCGTCGCTCTAGAATTTCTTAATAGAATTTCGTAATAAGCATAGTCCAAACCGACAATTAACACTCACAATCAAAGTTTAATTTGATTGTCACAAGTGCAAACCAATAAAAACCGAGAGTATTTAAACCTCAGGTCATTTTTCAAAGGAATTGCAGTGAGGTGCGCGTCTTATCGGTTATGAGTATAAGAAGGGGGTTTGCGGATAAATGATGAATGGAAAATTGATGGTATAGAATTTCACAATTGAAATCTCGTCGAAGTATAGTTTCTAAACCAATCAATAATCCTTTCATACAAAAATTTTGTTTGTCACAAGTACAAACCCCTAAAATTTATAAACCGAAGTATTGAACCTCGGGTCGTTCTCCCTAGAAATTGCAACAAAGTGTCTTGTTATTGGTTATGAGATATTTTGGGGTTTTTGGGATAAGAGACATGAAATGTAAATGGCAATGAAAATAAACTAACAACTAACAAAGGTCTTGGCAAGGTTTGGTAGTCAAGGATCTCTATTCCTATCACTAACCACAACAAGAGAATTGGCAAGGATCAATACCACTAAGTCAACCCCTAACTAATAGTAGAGGAAAGTCAAGTAAGCTATATCAATCCAAGTCCAAAAGTCCTAGTTCTTCACCAAATCAATTAGTGAGATCTAGAGTTAATGCACTACAAGAAAAAAGGCCTATGGCCACGTTTTTTTCTTAAAGCGTGGCCAAAAATGGTCAATGGCCACGCTTTTGTGAGGGTGGCGTTTGATTACAGATTTAGCCACGTTTTTTCTTGTTACACTTAAAAAGCGTGGTGAAAAGGGTCTATGGCCACGCTTTTATCAGAGTGGCAATTGATTCGAGATGTAGCTACGCTTTTTTTTTACGCTTAAAAAGCGTGGCTATAGAGAGAAACAGGCACGCTTTGAAAGCGTGGCGATAGAATTTTATTATAGTGACGTTTTAAAAACGTGGCCGTTTGTTGTAATTTTTTTGGCACGCTTCAAAAGCGTGGCCAAAAGGTTTCAAAAGAAAAAAAAATTATTTTGTATGTATGAGTGAGAACGGACTAACAAAACCCTTGTTGCCCCATTCCCCTAACCCTAATTCACGCAGCAGCGGCGCCTCGCTCTCTCCCTCATTTTCTTCGTTCGAGCACTCCTCCTCCATCCTTTTCACGCAGACACTCGGGATGGCAGCAGCGGTGGTGAGTTCGTCGTCCCTCTCATGGCGCCTTCGCGAGTCCCAGCTACGGCGTTGCCTTGCTCTTCTCCCACTTCTTCTTCTTCTCCTTCTCCTTCTTCTCTTTCTTTGCCTTTGCATCTTCATCTTCCCAAGTCGCCTATTCCCGCTTCGCTTTTCGGTGTTGCTGCCGTTTCCGCTTCCGCTACATCACCAAATGGACTGTTTTGAAGAGGAAGAGGCCTTTGGGATTCTGTCCACACCCTCTGCTGCGGCGTCGCGTGATGTTGTGGAGGAGGAGCGTGATGGCTTCTCAGTTTATTGCAAGAGAGGGAGGAGGGAGTACATGGAAGATCGCTACTGTGCTGTTGATAACCTACGCGAACAACAAAAACTGGTAACAAAATTTTACTTTTTCTTTTTAATTTGTTTCTGGAATTTTTTAATTTGTTTCTTTTTAATTTTCTAAAGCTAATTAGTTTTTGATGTAATTTAGATTATAGATTACGTTATTATCATGCTTTAGATTGGAAGTATGAAAATTAATTTTTAATGTTCTTCAATCTGGTGTGCTGAAGGATATATGTGCGTTTAATAATTCTTATGAAGTGAAAAATTAGAAAAGGAATTAGTCTTTTGATGGTTATGCAGATGATGGCATGGCGATTATGATGCCATTTCAATGCCCTGAGGTAGAGGTGCTGGGTTTTACCACCATTTTTGGTAATGTTGCTACCACAGATGCCATCCAGAATGCTTTGCTTTTGGCATGTGTTTTCTAGCTTCCAATTTTTCCATGATAATAACACCTTTTTTTAATATGTTTCTTGAACATGTTCTTGATTTGTGTTTTCACTACGCAAAAAGCACAGTGTGAGATCGCAGGCCGTCAAAATCTTCCTGTTGCAGAGGGTTCCCCTGACCCATTGAAGGTAACTATTTAATATTTAGTTTGACCTTGTTCAATGTTTGGTCAAATTAAGTTTTAGAATTGTTGCAGCAGGTTTGATATATTTTTGTCTAGCAGCAACACACACTTATATATTATATTGGCTCACTGATTCTTACTTGATTCACTTGTCAACTCGATTTTATGTATCAAGATAGTTGATTAAGTAATAAAGAATAAAGTATTACTTATTATATTGGCTCACTGATTCTTGCTTAATTCACTTATATATTATATTGGCTCACTTATTATATTGAGTTTTTCTTGAAATGTTAACACACACTTATTATATTGGCTCACTTATAATTAGAATTTGGCCGGTTCATCATTTTTCTTTTAGCAGTGATCATGGATGAAACTCCTTTCCTATCATGGCAAAGTCTTGCTCATGCATCATATTTGAATCCTTGTTCTACAGTCAGCTTACTGTTAATTTTTCAGCCAACTTCTATGAGAATTAGTTGCAGGTTTTGAAAGATGAATGTAGTTAGGTTCTATTAGGCTATTGGCTCATCTATGAGCAATATATTTCCAACCTTTATTCATTATGTAATTCTTCAAATTTACTAAGTATGTTAGTTGCCAGTCTATATATCATCTTATCAACAGAAATATGTGGTCTATATTTTGTCTTCACTTTCGTGTGTTTCACATATCTTATATGCTATCTCATGGTTGTTTTTTATTTTATTACAGCCTGCTGCAGAATATTTAAATAGGAAAAGTTTAGAGGGAAACACAATTGCTGAGAAATTAGATAGCTTGATTGAGCTGACTTTTTTGCATCTTGAGTCCTGTTGTCTGAGGTTGTCTGAGGTATTTTTCAGGCAAACGTTTGTTGCTTTCTTTGCATATTTCTTTCATTGAAATCCCATAATCGTGATTTAACATGTGTAGTAATGATGGAATGGGAAACGAAATCCCATATTTCCTTGTCTTTTCATTGTCTTTCATTGTCTTTTCCTTTTCAGATTTTTCCCTAACACACAAACACCATCTGGAAGCTGATCAAGACCAGAATTTTTCTTTATATTGTTGAGAAGATTTTGTGGTGTGATTTTTTCTGAATTTGTTCTCCAAGTATGGGTCTGATTTGTTCTGAATTTAATTAAAACATGTTCTGATTATTGTTACTTTGTTCTCCTTGTTTGTTTTTTATTTATTCTAATCAACAAAAACTGGTAACAAAATTTTACTTTCTTTTTAATTTGTTGCTAGAATTTTTTAATTTGTTCTTTTTAATTTTCTAAAGCTAATTAGTTTTTGATGTAATTTAGATTATAGATTACGTTATTATCATGCTTTAGATTGGAAGTATGAAAATTAATTTTTAATGTTCTTCAATCTGGTGTGCTGAAGGATATATGTGCGTTTAATAATTCTTATGAAGTGAAAAATTAGAAAAGGAATTAGTCTTTTGATGGTTATGCAGATGATGGCATGGCGATTATGATGCCATTTCAATGCCCTGAGGTAGAGGTGCTGGGTTTTACCACCATTTTTGGTAATGTTGCTACCACAGATGCCATCCAGAATGCTTTGCTTTTGGCATGTGTTTTCTAGCTTCCAATTTTTCCATGATAATAACACCTTTTTTTAATATGTTTCTTGAACATGTTCTTGATTTGTGTTTTCACTACGCAAAAAGCACAGTGTGAGATCGCAGGCCGTCAAAATCTTCCTGTTGCAGAGGGTTCCCCTGACCCATTGAAGGTAACTATTTAATATTTAGTTTGACCTTGTTCAATGTTTGGTCAAATTAAGTTTTAGAATTGTTGCAGCAGGTTTGATATATTTTTGTCTAGCAGCACAGGATTGAAACAAACCCAATCATCTTCACTGCATTGTGTTGCGACTTACATTGAGTTTTTCTTGAAATGTTAACACACACTAATATATTATATTGGCTCACTGATTCTTGCTTGATTCACTTGTCAAATCGATTTTATGTATCAAGATAGTTGATTAAGTAATAAAGAATAAAGTCTTACTTATTATATTGGCTCACTGATTCTTGCTTGATTCACTTATATATTATATTGGCTCACTTATTATATTGAGTTTTTCTTGAAATGTTAACACACACTTATTATATTGGCTCACTTATAATTAGAATTTGGCCGGTTCATCATTTTTCTTTTAGCAGTGATCATGGATGAAACTCCTTTCCTATCATGGCAAAGTCTTGCTCATGCATCATATTTGAATCCTTGTTCTACAGTCAGCTTACTGTTAATTTTTCAGCCAACTTCTATGAGAATTAGTTGCAGGTTTTGAAAGATGAATGTAGTTAGGTTCTATTAGGCTATTGGCTCATCTATGAGCAATATATTTCCAACCTTTATTCATTATGTAATTCTTCAAATTTACTAAGTATGTTAGTTGCCAGTCTATATATCATCTTATCAACAGAAATATGTGGTCTATATTTTGTCTTCACTTTCGTGTGTTTCACATATCTTATATGCTATCTCATGGTTGTTTTTTATTTTATTACAGCCTGCTGCAGAATATTTAAATAGGAAAAGTTTAGAGGGAAACACAATTGCTGAGAAATTAGATAGCTTGATTGAGCTGACTTTTTTGCATCTTGAGTCCTGTTGTCTGAGGTATTTTTCAGACATTGCATATATTTGCTTTGATTACTTTGTACTATATACTTAACTTCTATATCTTCATTAAATTCTTAATTAGGTATTTGATGTTCTAGTGAGATCATTTCAAAGGACTATTTTGAATACCTACAAGTCAAAATTCACCCAGGTACTCTCTCTCTCTCTCTCTCAAGTTAGTACTGCTTTTTGAAATATATTATCAATGCCTTTATTTTGTTGCAGTTTGTGGTGTTTTATGCATGTGCACTTGATCAATTGATGAACTTGAAAATTAAAAGTTCAGGTGGCTGTCAGCACCAATTGATGAACTCTTAAATATTTTGCCCCCATTCATTGTGAAGTGTCATAATTGATGATGCCTCAATCAATATATTATTCATTGTAAGGAGTTTTTCTTAATTATAAGGAGTTTCTTACTTATTATATTCACTTACTCATCATTGTGTTTGTTTCTGAATAAAGTCTCTTATTTATTGTTAGATAGCTTTTATTCCTTTCATTGTAAGTATGATGATGAAATTATTAACTTTTATTTATTCATGTGTGTCTTTTTTTTCCCTGAACATTTACACGGCCATATTATTTCAATTTTTCTGGCTTTTTAACTCAACATAAGAATTAAAAAATGTTACTTGACGTTTTGCAATCAACTCACGTGTATCTTGTTTAAAAGTAAAATTAAACTATTAAATCTATCAACATAAAGCCATACCTTGGTTTCCTATTGCTAGAAGACTGGTATAAACATCTTTTAAATTCAGGTTTGTTGCATTTGACTATGAATATGACCTATTATCTTTTCTTTCTTTCTTTCTTTCTTTCATTTTTATTTTATTTTATTTTTGCATTGCCTATATTACATGTTAACTCTGTTTATGTTGGCATGTCTATATATTTGTGCTTTCAACTTGATAGGTTGAAGGACCCTATGATTTTTTTTCTTTTGCTTGTCTCCACTGCTTATATCTTTCCTCTTCTGGATTGCATTCTTTTAGCTTCTACTTGCCATTGGCACTAAGCTGGAGCATGTGATAATGCAACTAGCTCATGAAGTAGTTGAAAAGCATGCAGCCATAGAAGGTGAATTAGTTGTACAACCATCAGATGATCACTTTTGATTTCATCGCCCCCACTTTTTCCTCTTCTTGATCCACTTTATCCTTTTCCAAGATGCTTTTGAGATAGCATTTTTCTTTTGGATATGGGTGAGCATAATTTTATTTGTGACATTTTCCGTGAATTTTATTCTGTATGCTTACTCTCAATTTCCTTGTTCTAGGGAAAGGTATATGTTGGGTTGAGGATAGTTATACTTTGTTGTAGTGAATATAACCTATAGCTTGTGTTCTCAGGTTACATATGGATTTGACTCTTGTATAATGGGACAAGTTCGCTGCATAGTTCCAAGGCTAATTATCGGGTAACTTAGACATCTTAGCTGATGCATTATGAGTACTACTACTATGTAGCTACAGTACCCTACCACTGTATGCCATTGTTACACAGGTGAGTTTGCATAGCTATTAAAAGTGCAAGCTGAATTGTTCAAATTTGATTTTGGTTTGGCTTTTCATAAATTTTGTTATTTTCACATTGTAGATGGGAACCCATTTTAAGGCAGCAATATTTCGTGAGCATGTGCAAGTGAGGCTTGCTAGTTGGGCACAAGAGGCCAAAAAGAAGAAGAAAGGGGTAAAAGCTGATAGCCAGTCTGGTGAAGGAAGTTCTCATGCTGTTGCAAGAATTTAGCTTGGGTCAGTTTTCCAGAAGAGAGCATCCACTGCAGAAGACGGTGCTTCTGTACCCAAAGTCGAGGGTTTAGCTGAGTAGCCTAAATGGGGGAGTTGTGCTCAAATCATCTTATTTTGTATAGTTACAGAACACACTATATTATTAGTATTTTATTTGCTAGCATTGTGCAACACTGTAGAATGTGTGTTGGCTTAGGTTGTAAGCATAGTATTCTCCAGTGAATATAATTTCAGTGAATATACAAATTTTAGTGAATATACAAATTCTTGTAATAAAAATTGCATACTATATTTATAGGTTTGGTAATAAAAAAGGACTAAAAATTTATAGTACAGCGATGAAGGTATAGTCAAAATAATGATTTTTTAATTTAGTTAGGCTATCGCCACGCTTTTAAAGCATGGCCGTATCTTGCTTTTTTTTTTTTTAATTTGACAAGGCTATCACCACGCTTTTAAAGCGTGACCGTATCTCAAGCTATCGCCACGCTTTAAAAGTGTGGCCGTATCTATCGCTATCACCACGCTTTAAAAGTGTGGCCGTATCTCACATATGGCCACGCTTTAAAAACGTGGCCGTATCTCCTACATACGGCCACGCTTTTAAACGTGGCAATCTATAAAAAACGTGGCAGAAAAAAAGCGTGGTGATAGGTCACCAAAAGTGTGGCGATAGAGCAACCACCACGCTCACAGACGCTACCCTTTCAAAAGCGTGGCGGTAGCTCAAAAAGCGTGGCGAAAAGCTATCGCCACGCTTTTTTTAGCTTTTCGCCATGCTTTAAAAGCGTGGCAATAGAGCTGTTTTCTTGTAGTGATGGCTCCCAATCATCAATTACTTGGACATTAGCAACTCAAGAGTTCCTAAGTTACCTTCCGAAGCCAAGAGCACTAAAATCTACTCTAAAATCTAACCAAGCATTTTATCAAACACTTGGAAGGCATAAAAGGAAAGCAATTAAAATTGCAAGGAAAGTAAATCTACACAACTCAATTGCAAGGAATTAAACAACAACAAATCAAATGAACAATTAAGGAACATGAATCATAAATTGCATTAAAGAGAAATAAAAGAAACAAAAGTGCATGAACATAAAAGTAGAGAATTACAAGAATTAAATGCTAAACTAGAGAGAGGAGAAGAAGAGGAACAAGAATTGCTAAAGGAAAAGTAAATCAAAGTATGAAATTAACCTAGATCTAAGAATTCCTAATCTAGATCTAACCTACTCCTAATTCTAGAGAGAAGAGAGAGCTTCTCTCTCTAGAAACTAACTAAAGCATCATAAAACTAAAATAAAACTCACTAATTAACTAGATGTCCCATCCCTCTTCAATCCTTGGGTTAAATAGTATCAGAAATGAGTTGGATTGGGCCCAAAATACTTTAGAATTTGCTGGCCACGCATTTGCATTTAATGAATCACGTGTAAATTGGCATGTACGCATATAGTACGTGTGCGTGCCTCTAAACGCGATGAAACTATGATAAATTTTATATCATTTCGAAGCCCCAGATGTTAGCTTTCCAACGCAACTAGAACTGCATCATTTGGACCTATGTAGCTCAAGTTATGGTCAATTAAGTGCGAAGAAGTCGGCTTGACAGCCTTTGCGATTCTTTCATTTCTTCACGAGTTCTCCATTTTTACATGCTTTTCCTTCATTCCCTTGATCCACTCTTTGCCTCCTAAATCTGAAATCACTTAAAAAACATATCAAGGCCTCGTATCATTTTCTAGTTGTTTTTAGTTAGATTTTATTTAGTTTTACTTAATTTTAGTCCAAAAATCTCCTCTGGATGCTACTTTGAGTTGTTCTAGTATTTTTATGATTTCAGGTGATATTCGGAGCAATTTGGTGGAGTTTGGAGCTAAAAAGAAAAAAGCTGGCAGCACCCTTCTTGGGCAAGGGATCAGGACCAAAAGCGCATAACTCCCCTTAGGGCGTTAAACGCCCAAGATGGCATTTAATGCCAGCAGCTAACCGAATTTACCCTCTCTTTGGCATATCAAGTGGATTTAGCATTTAGTATTAGTTATATTTAATTTTCTTTTTGTAATTTTTAATTACAAACACTATCTTTTAGTTTTGAGATTTATTATTTTATTTTATTTCTGAATCAAATTAGGTTTGTATAAAAGGGAAAAGATCTCTTGAATCTGGAGGGGGGCTTCCTTCTGCACTTTTCAGAACCCTAGTTTCTCTGCAAGTCATGAGCAACTAAACCTCTTGGTTAAGGTTAGGAGCTCTATTTATTTCTATAGATTAGATCTATTATTCTTCTATTTTAATTAATGTATTGATTCAATTTCAAGGATTTTTTCATTCTTAATCTTATGAATTTGGGTGAAACGAGAGTATGACACTTATTCTACTTGAGTTCTTGTGATTCTTGAGAGAGTTATCTCGCTTCAACTATAGCTTGAAAATAAATTCCTCCTAAATTGCTAATTACATGAACTAATTGGGATATGTGACTGATAAACCCATATTTTATGATATATTTTGTGCTTAATTTAAGTGATTTATTCAATCCTTCACCCACTTATTCATGTAAATGGCATGGTTTCACTTTCCCTTTCTTATTATGTGATATATGTGAAATACATGTTTCCTATGCTTTGAAATTTTTTATTTTAATTACCCTTTATTACCATTCGATGCCGTGATTTGTGTGTTGAGAAGTCTCAGATCTTCTAAGGCAGGAATGACTTAAAGAATGGAAAGGAAACATACAAAAATGGAAGGAAAGCACAAAATGGAGTTTTTGAAGAAACTGGCAGCGACGCGAACGCATGGACGACGCAGTCGCATGCCCAGCGCGAAAAGGCAGCGATGCCAACGCGTGACTGACGCGAGCGCGTGCCATGAGCAGAACACAGATGACGCGTACGCGTGACCGAAGTGAACGCGTGATAAGGAAAACTCCAGATGACGCGACCGCGTGACCCGCACGGACGCGTGACAGATGCCACGCACCAGAAATTACAGAAAATGCTCCCAGCGATTTCTGAAATCCTTTTTGGCCCAGATCCAAGTCAAGAAGGCACAGATTAGAGGTTATAAAGTGGGGGAATGCATCCATTCATTATCATGTCTTCAATTATTTACTTTTCATAGTTTAGATGTAGTTTTTAGAGAGAGAGGTTCTCTCCTCTCTCTTAGGTTTTAAGATTAGGATTTCTTATTATTTCAATTTAGTATTCCGACTCTTTATCAGGTTCAATATTCCTTTTACTTTATATTTCTCTTTTGCTTTCAGATCTTTTAAAGCTTTCCTTTAATTACTTTTATTGCCAATTTGGCTTCTGAACCATTCATGTTCAGATTTGATTTTCTATTTAATATAATTTGAGGTATTTCAGAATTAAGATTGCTTTCCTTTATTTATATAAATAATTTAGATTTTTCCCTTTTGGCTTTGGTTGTTTAATTGGTAACGCTTGAGTGATCAAATAATACAGTGGTTGAAATTGGCAGATTACTAATTGATCTAGATCGCTTTAAAGCTAGTCTTCCCACAGGGATTGATTAGGACTTGAGGATCAAGCTAATTAGTCCACTTGATTTACCTTTGACATTGGGATTTTATGGTGGTAAAGAATTTCATAAAAACAGTCGCGTTGTAGATATAGTCTCTAAACCAACAGAAATCCCTTCGTACAAACGTTTTGGTTGTCACAAGTAACAAACCCCTAAATAAATTGATAACCGAAGTATTCAAACCTCGGGTCATCTTCTCAAGGAACTGCAGGGAAGTATGTTCTTATTATTGGTTATGGAGATTGTAAATTGGGGTTTTGAGAATGAGGAGCGAATGGTTTAATTGGCAATTAAAGTAAATGAAGAACAAGTAATTTAAATGGCAAATAAAATAAATAAATGACTGTAAATAAACTTTTGGCAAGATATGAGAAATTAGAGGTCCTATCCTAGCTATCCTTATCAAGATGATGAGAATCGAATCTTAATTCCACTTTGTTAACCTTTACCAAGATAAAGGAAGGTCAAGGGATTAATTGGTTTGATCTTCGAATCCTATTTATTTCCTAAGAAAAGATTGGGATTATTGAAGTTCATTTAATTAACAAGATAACAATTACCATTCATGTTTGAGTTTGATAACTCCGGAGTTACGGATTTCTTAACCAAGACCAAAAGGAGGAAAGTAAATCTACTGGAAAAAAATGTCTTCAGATGGGAATAACAATAATGTAAATAAGAGAAAGCAATATTAAACTGAAATACCTCAAATAACATTAATTCAAAAGAGTAATCTGTTACATGGAAGAATTCATAAATTAAATTGCAAAAGTAAATAAAAGGGAATATTGAACCTGATAAAGATATAATCCTGAAAGCGAATAAAATCCTAATTCTAAATCCTAATCCTAAAGAGAGAAGAGAGAGGAGAGAACCTCTCTCTAAACTAAATCTAAATCATGAAAACTAAATAAAGTGGTCTTTCTGAATGGATGCATTCCCTCACTTCATAACCTTTGGTCTATGCCTTCTGGACTTGGATTTGGGCCAAAAAGGGCTTCAGAATTCGCTGGGAGCGTTTTCTGCAATTTCTGGTGCGTGGCCTCTGTCACGCGTCCGCGTGGGTCACGCGGTCGCATCATTCGGAGTTTTCCTTGCCACGCGGTCACGTCAGTCATGCGACCGCGTCATATGTGTTCTGCTTAAGGCACGCGGTCGCGTCAGTCATGCGACCGCGTCGCTTCTTCTTCGCGCTTGGCATGCGGCCGCGTCGTCCATGCGATCGTGTGGCTGCCAGTTTCTTCAAAAACTCCGTTTTATGCTTTCCTTCTATTTTGTATGTTTCCTTTCCATCCTTTAAGTCATTCCTGCCTTAGAAGATCTGAAACTACTCAACACACTAATCACGGCATCGAATGGAAATAAAGGTAATTAAAATAATTAATTTTAAAGCATAGGAAACATGTTTTTCACATACATCACATAATAAGGAAGGGAAAGTAAAACCATGCAATTAATATGAATAAGTGGGTGAAGGATTGAATAAATCACTCAAACTAAGCACAAAATATATCATAAAATATGGGTTTATCAACCTCCCCACACTTAAACAATAGCATGTCCTCATGCTAAGTCCAAGAGTAATGTTAGGTTGAAGTGGTGGAATGTCATGCAATGCAATCTAATCTAAATGCAACTACCTATATGAATGATGCGTCATGCAATTCTTATTTTTATTCACTTGTATATAAAGCTTACATGTAGTTGAATTAATTCACATTCTCAAGGTCATATATATATATAGCCAAACCTTTGATAATGATAAAGCACTTTTACAGTTGAGATGGGAGAGAAAAACATGTTATAAACTTGCAAGACAATTAATAATTCAAGCAGAGATATATGTTAATGAGCTATTGAACCCTCACTGGATTTTGTGTTTACTCTCTAGTCACTCAGTGTTTATTGGGTTAATCACTCTATTCTTCTTCTTATTCTTACTTTCTATAACTTTGTTCTTCATCTAACCAATCAACAATTATAGAATATAGACATACCAAAAATCATGAGGTCTTTAGTTAAGGTTGTAATGGGGCCAAGGTAAAGGTAAGGGTATATGTATAGGGCTAAGTGAGCTAATAAGTGAATCCTTAATTAGTCTAAGATCTCACCTAACATACATACTTTCTGAAGCAAAGCTTCTTTACCTATTTTCCCATATTTTCCCACTTTTGATGTTACATGCTCATGTTTCAATATTTATTATTTTTATCCCATGTGCATTGCTTTATTTCACATTTGGGGAATTCTTTTGTGTCCCCTTTATTCATAACACTTTTTTTTAATGTACATGGTAATTCAATTATTTTGATTTCACATGAGCATGCTTCCCAAAACTTTTATTTTGAATTATTTTATTCTTTTCAACTTTTCTATCTTTTGTTTTTATCATCCATGTTTCCAATAGGTTTTCCCACATTTAAACCATACATAATTTCCTATCTTAAGCTAACCAAGGATTCAACTTGGGATTTTTATTTTGTCTTTCTGCTTAAGGCTAGTAATGTGGCTGATAGAATAAAAGGGGATTTAAAGGCTCAAGGGGGCTAACAAGGGTGATGTAAAGGGTAGGCTATTTTGGGATAAGTGAGCTAAAATCAAATAATGGCCTCAATCACTCTCTTGGTATGTATTTTTATTCTATAATCGGACATATAGATTAAAACAAAGTAAAGAACATTAGAATAAAAAAAGAAGGGTGGAACACACATGAAGAAAGTATTATGGTTTGAATGTAACCATACAATCAAGCTCAAAACTCACAGGCTATGTGTTCTCTAGCTCAAAAATTATTTATCACTTATGTATGTCATGCAGGTTTAGTTAAAAATTTCCATTATTCTCAATGTAAAACTTATATTGAATGGCTTCAAAGTTCTAGTGTTTCTCCTTGATGAAATGTTGTTAACTAACTAACATGTAATGCTATATATACAAGGTGTGTGGATTGTTTCTATTATGTTCAAGTTCCTAGTTTACTTCCTTTTTGTATTTTTCAATTTAAACTAAGCTATCTTATGCTAAAAAGGGTAAACTATACTAATTAATCCACAATTTCTATAACTAATAAGTTAGAATTGCAACTAAACTAATTGGCTAAAATATGAACTAAAGTGCAATATAGAATAAATACATAAAAATAGTAATATATATAAGTACTGAGAAAATAAAAAAAAATAAAAATAAAAATACAGAAAAGTAGCAAAATAAATAAAAAAAGTATGTAGTGGTTCACCAAAAAAAAAAAGAACGCCAGAGATGGCGACCTCCCCACACTTAAAATGTAGCATCGTCCCCGATGCTCACTCAAGCAGAGTGTGAAGGGGTGTCATCACTGGAAGGGTGGGTAGCTGGGGTCTCTGTGGTGGTGGTCTGAGGATCAGCCTGCTGCAGAGGAGGTGCTGTCTAAATAGGGATCTCAGGGTCTACAGCCTGAATCTGAGGCGGAGCCTCCTGATGTGATATTGCCTGCTGGGTGCCTGCCTGATCTGCCTCACTCTGTGGATGGGTCTCTGCCTCGTGATCATCCGCCTCCTCCTCAGATGCCTCGGATGGTGTGTTAGGCTCGAAGGGGATGTCGCCAGAGCGTATCATCAGCTTCAGGTGCTCATAGCGTCGCTTGTTGTGACGCTTTATCTGGTCAAGCCGTCGAAACAGGCGGTGCACTAGATGATAGATGGGCTCTGGGGCAGGTGGATGTGCAGTGGTGGTGGCAGGGGTAGCTGTGGAAGAAGAGGGGCCGGTAGATGGTGTGGCTGTGTCAGCAGTAGCAATGAGGAATGGAGGTCTGTAGCCCAAAGCCAGAAAGTTTCTACTGTGAGGGATAATCTTCTTGCATTCTGCAGCAGGTGGCTTTTCATCAGCATCCTCCCAAGGCACGTCAGCTTGACGTCCTAGCTGCGTAATTAGATAAGGAAAGGGAAGAGTGCCTCGGACGTGGACCCTGGCCATATAGTACCGGATAAAGCGTGGCAGGTACAGGTCCTTACCCTCCATCACACACCATAAGAGGGTGATCATAGCGGCTGGTATCTAAGTCTCGTGAGTACTCGGCATAATGAAGTTGCTAAGTATCTGATGCCATAGCCGAGCCTCATCATTCAGGTAAATCCGCTTGATTCCCTTTGGCATGGTGGTGTTCTGACCCATAATCCAAGGAACGGTCAGGTCAAGGGCTATCCGGGCCTTTACTGCATCCCAATCAAATTGCATGAAGTGCATATCCTCCTCAGCTTTCTGATAACCATCCAGCTGATCAGTTTTAAGCAGAAGCTTCAGAACTTCTTCAATGGCCTCTTCAGTAACCAGAATCTGCTTCCCTCTGAGGTTCACTGCATCTAGGGAGGTTTTGAAGTAATTGCAGTAGAATTCCCTTACCCAAGATGCATTGACCTCAGTCAGGGGTCTTTCCAGGAAGAACCAGCCTCTTTGTTTGATTTGCTCAGAGGTGTATTGCTGGAGTTCTTCTGGGATCTTCAGAGTTCTCTCCAGGTATAGGTTCCTGGAGGCTGCAAATACTGGATACCTCTGCTCACAGTATCGGTTTGCAAACTTTACTGGATCAGTAGCAGGGATTAGCTGGTCGGCCTTCTCCTGCGGGGTAAAATTTTTCTCCCGCAAGGAGGCATTATGCATGAGATCTATGATAGACATAGAGGCTTCTCCTCTTTTCTGTTTGCCAGTTGTTGCCTTTTCTTTCCCTTTTCTGTGGAAGTCCAACATCCTGAAAAATAGAATTTAAGGATATAATAAAAACAGGAAAACAAGGAGGCAATTAACAAAAGAAGCACATAGTAGCAAAGGAACAGGAGAGTAATGAATATGAGCTAAGTAAATGTGCATTAAGGATTGAATAGGAGTTAAAAGTTCGAAAAGAAGAAATCACAATCCAAAATGTAATTGAATTCATGTTAAATAGAAAAATTAACATCATGCCATGGTTAGTATGTTAAAAGAAAGTTAAAGAAAATCAGAAGAGAAGTTTTGAAAGGTTAGGTTGGTTAGAATTGAAAAAGAGTTAGGAAGTTAACATTAGTGAGTTAGTAAAAAGTGGGTTAAAGTAAGTGGCATAATGAAAATATTTCAAGTAACAAGTATTCACAGTTAGAAGCTATAAGTAATCCATATCCAAATAAGGAAAACAGGGTGATGATGATTCAAATAGATATAGAGAAAGCAAAAATTGGAATCAAACATCAAAAATGCAGTTTAGGAACCAGGAAATCAAAAAGGATAAGAAAGCATGCCCTGGCAGTCATGAATTGGTTTGGTTAAAGCAGAGGAAAGCAGAGTTCAAAATGCCAAAACCAAAACATGAATGAAAACATTTTACAGAAATTTGGGCAGCATCCGGCTAAAATTGGATTGTCCCGAAAAATAAACAGCAATCAAATAGTTCATATGAATCAAAATTAAAGCTGCAATTACATATAGGGAATATAAACATGAAAATGCAGTGTACAGAGCAGCAAGAAACAGGAAAGTACAGCATATGAACATTACAATCATCACAGCAATAGCAGAATAAAACAAGAAACACGAACAATGCAATTAAACAGACCTAAATCCACTAACCACATCCTAGGCTACCTAATAACCTAAAATCCACTACAACATGCATATTTAACTAGCCTAAGGACGAACATAAACAGAAAAATATGAATTAACTACGAAGGATAGAAGGGTGGCGTTCGTCGGAACCTGGTAGGCGTAAGAGAGAGAGTGGGGCAGAGAGGTGGCTGGGGATGACGGCGGTGGCGTCGGAGGTGGTCGCGGAAGAGGGTGGCGCGGCGGCGGTGGGTGCTATTCGGAGGAAGGGAGGGAAAGGGG
>NC_029785.2:65176834-65213670 GCF_000816755.2 Arachis ipaensis | reverse complement strand
GGGGCACGACTGATAGGGTTCGCGTGACTGGGGGGTTATAATTTGAATCCACACGATCGCGTGGTTGGGGCGAAAATGTGGTTGACGCGATCGCATGGGGCACGCGATCGCGTCGTTGGAAATTGTGCTAAACGCACGAATCCAGCGTCGTTTCAGCGCAACTCTCTGTCTCCTTTTGGGGTGTTGTGCAATCCTATGCGACGCGATCGCGTCGCTCACGCAGTCGCGTGTGATTGGTATTGTGCAAGTGACGCGATCGCGTGAGTGACGCGATCGCGTGGGTCAATTGTGCGAAACGCACAATGGCCGCACGATTCCAGCCTAACTTTCTGGACATTGGATGTTTACGCCGATCTCCAGGTCACGCGGCCACGTGAATGACGCAGTCGCATGGGTAATGTTTTTCGCAATTTGACGCGATCACATGAGTGATGTGGTCGCGTCGCGCACCCTTTTTTTTTTAACTATATGCGGAATGCAATGATTAATATGAATGAGATGCAAAGCTTCCAGGTTCAATATAATAAAATAAAATAAAACTTGAAAACAAATAAAACTAAATAAAAATTGAAAAAGGAACGATCATACCATGGTGGGTTGTCTCCCACCTAGCACTTTTAGTTAAAGTCCTTAAGTTGGACGTTGGATGAGCTTCCTGTTATGGCGGCTTGGTATGCGAAATTGTTACTCAGGTTGTGAATTATTGTTCGAAATTGATTCCCTGGCGATGGCACCAAAAATGGATGCACAGAACCATGGTTTAAACATATCTTCACAACTTCGCATAACTAACCAGCAAGTGCACTGGGTCATCCAAGTAATAAACCTTACGTGAGTAAGGGTCGATCCCACGGAGATTGTTGGTATGAAGCAAGCTATGGTCACCTTGTAAATCTCAGTCAGGCGGATATAAAATAGTTATGGAGTTTTCGAAAATAAATAATAAACTAAGGATAGAAACACTTATGTAAATCATTGGTGAGAATTTCAGATAAGCGTATGGAGATGCATTCATTCCTCTGAACCTCTGCTTTCCTGCTGTCTTCATCCAATCCGTCTTACTCCTTTCTATGGCTGGCTTTATGTAAGGATGTCACCGGTGCCAATGGCTACTTTCAATCCTCTCGGGAAAATGGTCCAAATGCTCTTTCACAGCACGGCTAAAAGTTTGGAGGAATCACCCTTGTCGTTGGTTGCATCCTATTCCTCTCTGTGAAAATGGTCCGATGCGCTGTCACTGCATGGCTAATCATCTTGGAGGTTCTCGATCATACTGGAATAGAATTTACTATCCTTTTGCGTCTGTCACTACGCCCAGCACTCGCGAGTTTGGAGTTCGTCACAGTCATTCAATCCCAGAATCCTACTCGAAATACCACGGACAAGGTTTAGACTTTCCGGACTCTCATGAATGCCGCCATCAATCTAGCTTATACCACGAAGATTCTGATTAAGAGATCTAAGAGATACTCATTCAATCTAATGTAGAATGGAAGTGGTTGTCAGGCACGCGTTCATAGGGAATGATGATGATTGTCACGTTCATCACATTCAGGTTGAAGTGCGAATGAATATCTTAGAAGCGAAATAAGATGAATTGAATAGAAAACAGTAGTACTTTGCATTAATCTTTGAGGAATAGCAGAGCTCCACACCTTAATCTATGGAGTGCAGAAACTCTACCGTTGAAAATACATAAGAAATGAAGGTCCAGGCATGGCCGAATGGCCAGCTCCCAAATGTGATCAATAGATCAAAAGATAATCCAAAGATGTTTCAAAAGATGATCAAAGATGTCTAATACAATAGTAAAAGGTCCTATTTATAATAAACTAGCTACTAGGGTTTACAGAAGTAAGTAATTGATGCATAAATCCACTTCCGGGGCCCACTTGGTGTGTGCTTGGGCTGAGCTTGAAGTCTACACGTGGAGAGGTCATTCTTGGAGTTGAACGCCAGCTTTTGTGCCAGTTTGGGCGTTGAACTCCACTTTGCAACTTGTTTCTGGCGCTGGACGCCAGAATTGGGCAGAGAGCTGGCGTTGAACGCCAGTTTGCGTCATCTAAAATTGGGCAAGGTATGGACTATTATATATTGCTGGAAAGCCCTGGATGTCTACTTTCCAACGCAATTGGAAGGGCGCCATTTTGAGTTCTGTAGCTCCAGAAACTACATTTTGAGTGCAGGGAGGTCAGAATCCAACAGCATCAGCAGTCCTTCTTCAACCTCTGAATCTGATTTTTGCTCAAGTCCCTCAATTTCAGCCAGAAAATACCTGAAATCACAAAAAAACACACAAACTCATAGTAAAATCCAGAAATGTGCATTTAACATAAAAAGTAATGAAAACATCCCTAAAAGTAACTAGATTCTACTAAAAACACACTAAAAACAATGCCAAAAAGCGTATAAATTATCCGCTCATCACAACACCAAACTTAAATTGTTGCTTGACCCCAAGCAACTGAAAATCAAATAGGATAAAAATAAGAGAATATACTATAAATTCCAAACTATCAATGAAACATAGCTCCAATCAGATGAGCGAGACTTGTAGCTTTTTGCCTCTTGAATAGTTTTGGCATCTCACTTTATCCATGGAGGTTCAGAATGATTGGCATCTATAGGAACTCAGAGTTCAGATAGTGTTATTGACTCTCCTAGTTCAGTATGATGATTCTTGAACACAGCTTCTTTATGAGTCTTGGCCGTGGCCCTAAGCACTTTGTTTTCCAGTATTTCCACCGGATACATAAATGCCACAGACACATAATTGGGTGAACCTTTTCAGATTGTGACTCAGCTTTGCTAAAGTCCCCAATTAGAGGTGTCCAGGGTTCTTAAGCACACCCTTTTTTTTTTTTGCTTTGGACCTTGACTTTAACCGCTCAGTCTCAAGTTTTCACTTGACACCTACACGCCACAAGCACATGGTTAGGGACAGCTTGGTTTAGCCACTTAGGCCAGGATTTTATTCCTTTAGGCCCTCCTATCCACTGATGCTCAAAGCTTTGGGATCCTTTTTATTTGCCCTTGCCTTTTGGTTTTAAGGGTTATTGGCTTTTTGCTCTTGCCTCTTGGTTTTAAGAGCTTTTGGCTTTTTCTGCTTGCTTTTTCTCTTTCTTTCTATTTTTTTTTCGCCCTTTTTTTTTTTTTGCAAGCTTTGTTCTTTGCTGCTTTTTCTTGCTTCAAGAATCATTTTTATGATTTTTCAGATCATCAAATAATATTTCTCCCTTTTCATCATTCTTTCAAGATCCAACAATTTTAACATTCATTTTTTTTAGTGATGGGATTGTGAGATGAATCTTTCCATCTCCCATGGCTCAGAGGTGGAAGCATTTGTCTTCCCTTTCTTCTTTCTTGAGGTTTCTCTGGCCTTAGGTGCCATTAATGGTAATGGAAAAACAAAAAGCTTATGCTTTTACCACACCAAACTTAGAATATTGCTCGCCCTCGAGTAAGAAAATAAAGAATTAGATGAAGAAGAAGAAGAAAAGATGGAGAAGAGGGGGGAGGTGTGTTTCGGCCAAGAAGAGAAGAGAGGGTTGTGTTGTGTGAAAATGAGGAAGAATGGAAGGCTTTATATAGGGAAGGGAGGGGGGGTTAAGGTTCGGTCATATGGGTGGGTTTGGGTGGGAAATTGATTTGAATTTTGAAGGTAGGTGGAGTTTATTGGGTAGGTTTATGGGGAAGAGTGGGTGGATGTGAGTGGTGAAGGGTTAATAGGGAAGAGAGATAGAGGTGATAGGTGAAGGGTTTTGGGGAAGAGTGTTTATTGGGAATAGAGGATGATTGAGAAGAGAGAAGAGAGTAGGTGGAGGTAGGTAGGGATCCTGTGGGGTCCACAGATCCTGAGATGATCCTGTGGGGTCCATAGATCCTGAGGTGTTCAAGGATTTACAACCTTGCACCAAATTGGGCATGTAAAATGCTCTTGCACACAACTCTGGGCGTTCAGCGCCAGGTTGGTGCCCATTTTGGGTGTTCAACGCCCATTTGTTGCCCATTTCTGGCGTTGAACGCCAGAACCATGCTTGTTCTGGGCGTTCAGCGCTAGCTCCTCTCCAGGGTGCAATTCTGGCGTTCAGTGCCCAGATGATGCCCATTTTGGGCGTTAAGCGCCCAGATATTGCCCATTTTGGGCGTTCAGCACCAGAACCATGCTCTGTTTTGGCGTTGAATGCCAGACAGGTGCTTCCTCCAGGGTGTGATTTTTCTTCCGCTGTTTTTGATTCTGTTTCTAAATTTTTCGTTTATTTTGTGACTCCACATGATCATGAACCTAAGAAAACATGAAAAACAAAAATAAAATTAGATAAATAACCATTGGGTTGCCTCCCAACAAGCGCTTCTTTAATGTCAATAGCTTGACAGTGGGCTCTCATGGAGCCTCACAGATGTGCAGAGCTTTGTTGAGACCTCCCAACACCAAACTTAGAGTTTGGATATGGGGGTTTGACACCAAACTTAGAGTTTGGTTGTGGCCTCCCAACACCAAACTTAGAGTTTGACTGTGGGGGCCTTGGTTGACTCTGCTTTGAGAGAAGCTTTTCATGCTTCCTTTCCATGGTTGCAGAGAGAGATCCTTGAGTTTTAAACACAAGGTTATCCTCATTTAGTTGAAGGATTAATTCCCCTCTGTCCACATCAATCACAGCTCTTGCTGCGGCTAGGAAGGGTCTTCCAAGGATGATGGATTCATCTTCATCCTTCCCAGTATCTAGGATTATGAAATCAGCAGGGATGTAAAGGCTTTGAACCTTTACTAACATGTGCTCTACTTGTCCATAAGCCTCTTTTCTTGAGTTGTCTGCCATCTCTAATGAGATTTTAGCAGCTTGCACCTCAAATATTCCAAGTTTCTCCATTACAGAGAGTGGCATGAGGTTTATCCCTGACCCAAGGTCACATAGAGCCTTCTCAAAGGTCATGGTGCCTATGGTACAGGGTATGAGGAACTTTCCAGGATCCTCTTTCTTCTGGAGCAATCTCAGTAAATCCAATGCATTTAATTCATTGGTGAACAGGGGAGGTTAATCTACCCAAGTCTCATTACCAAATAGTTTGGCATTCAGCTTCATGATTGCACCAAGGAACTTGGCAACTTGCTCTTCAGTGACATCCTCATTCTCTTCAGAAGAGGAATACTCATCCGAGCTCATGAATGGCATAAGGAGGTTCAATGGAATCGTGCCAATGGCTACTTTCAATCCTCTCGGGAAAATGGTCCAAATGCTCTGTCACAGCACGGCTAATCGTCTGGAGGTATCACCCTTGTCGTTGGTTGCATTCTATTCCTCTCTGTGAAAATAATCCGATGCGCTGTCACTGCATGGCTAATCATCTTGGAGGTTCTCGATCATACTGGAATAGAATTTACTATCCTTTTGCGTCTGTCACTATGCCAAGCACTCGCGAGTTTGGAGTTCGTCACAGTCATTCAATCTCAGAATCCTACTCGGAATACCACGGACAAGGTTTAGACTTTCCGGACTCTCATGAATGCCGCCATCAATCTAGCTTATACCACGAAGATTCTGATTAAGAGATCTACGAGATACTCATTCAATCTAATGTAGAACGGAAGTGGTTGTCAGGCACGCGTTCATAGGGAATGATGATGATTGTCACGTTCATCACATTCAGGTTGAAGTGCGAATGAATATCTTAGAAGTGAAATAAGATGAATTGAATAGAAAACAGTAGTCCTTTGCATTAATCTTTGAGGAACAGCAGAGCTCCACACCTTAATCTATGGAGTGCAGAAACTCTACCGTTGAAAATACATAAGTAATGAAGGTCCAGGCATGGCCGAATGGCCAGCCCCCAAACGTGATCAATAGATCAAAAGATAATCCAAAGATGTTTCAAAAGATGATCAAAGATGTCTAATACAATAGTAAAATGTCCTATTTATAATAAACTAGCTACTAGGGTTTACAGAAGTAAGTAATTGATGCATAAATCCACTTCCGGGGCCCACTTGGTGTGTGCTTGGGCTGAGCTTGAAGTCTACACGTGGAGAGGTCATTCTTGGAGTTGAACGCCAGCTTTTGTGCAAGTTTGGGCGTTGAACTCCACTTTGCAACTTGTTTCTGGCACTGGATGCCAGAATTGGGCAGAGAGCTGGCGTTGAACGCCAGTTTGCGTCGTCTAAACTTGGGCAAAGTATGGACTATTATATATTTATGGAAAGCCCTGGATGTCTACTTTCCAACTCAATTAGAAGCGCGCCATTTTGAGTTCTGTAGCTCCAGAAAATCCATTTTGAGTGCAGGGAGGTCAGAATCCAACAACATCAGCAGTCCTTCTTCAACCTCTGAATCTGATTTTTGCTCAAGTCCCTCAATTTCAGCCAGAAAATACCTGAAATCACTGAAAAACACACAAACTCATAGTAAAGTCCAGAAATGTGAATTTAACATAAAAACTAATGAAAACATCCCTAAAAGTAACTAGATTCTACTAAAAACATACTAAAAACAATGCCAAAAAGCGTATAAATTATCCGCTCATCACGGCTTATGCTTAAATTCATCCAGAAATCTCCACCAATGCTTGGAATGCCAATAGCCTCTGGGGTCCCAAACTAGGCATGTGAAGCTTCTAAGCAGCTTCAAAGAGATTGTCAGGCTCCCGGGGTGATGAATGTCAGCACAGATTCCAGGATCCCAAACTTTGCTTTTGAATCCGCCTTCGTCTTGATCTATACTTTTCCATCCGGGTGGTTTAGAGATTAGATTCTCACCAGGATAACCAAACGTTTTCTGAGATCCATCCGATTGATCATGATGCCAATTCGTGCACTTCGAGTTGAAGCGTGGAACCTTATTGAACTTTGTGCACCAGCTCTGAGTACAAGCCATTTCCCGCTTACTCTTAAAGCCGCAGAGAGCTTTAAGCTGGCCATCTGTTTCAAGCAAACCATATTCAAGTTGAAAAATACAGTTAAAGGTTAAGGATTGTACCAACTTAAAGCTTGTATTGGGTGGTAATGGCCTTGGGATAGGTGGTTCCAGTGGTTCTGTGAGTTCTACTCCCTTGTGCTCTTCTGTGAAATTCTCCACTTCCTTGCAAGATTCTTCAAATGTATCCATGTCCTGATCAAAGCCATCTATGTCTTCCTCATTACTTAAGTCATAGACTGGAGGTTGAGAGAAATCTACCTTCGTATCATCTTCGTATTCACTTGGGGAAGATTCTTCGATCTCAGAGAATTCACTTGCGGATGCAAGCTCATTACTAGGAGAACTTGACTTGTGACTATCATCATCAAGGAAATCTGCTTCGTGGGTTATTCTATCTAGTTCTTCATGAAAGACTTGCTCTGGGGATTGCGCACAATCCTCCTTAGCATCAACTGTAACATCCTTAACAGAATGCTCCATAACTTTGGATTCCCATGGAGGTTCAGCGTCTCCTAAGTCTTCAACCAACTCTTCTTCTTCAATAATGATAGCTTCCTCTACTTGTTCCAGTATGAAACCATGCTCTGTCTTGTCCACTGGAGTTTCTAGTATCTCCTTCATGCTACGCTCTTCGTTAGATTGTCCACATGGGGCTGTGGGATGTCCTTGAATGTTCGAACGTCTAGAAGATAATTGACTTACTGCTTGCTCCAGTTGATGAAGGGTTGTTTGAAGTTGATTTACTGTTTCCTTGAGGCGAACCTCTGATTCTCCGGGTGATAGATTTGGATATGGCACAGGGGGAAGTGGTGGTGTTTGGGAGTGATTGGATTGGAACTGGGGTAAATGAGGATCATACGGTGGTGAATGGTGAAAAGGAGCTTGTGAGTGTGGTGGTTTGGAGTTATAATGAGAGGATGGTCTATAAGTACAAGGTGGGTCTTGTTGGTAATTACAAGGTTGTCCACCATGTCTATTTGCTTGGTATGCATTGTAGAATGGTCTTTGTCCATGATATCTTGGAGGGTGTTGTTGCCTAAAGGGTTGATCAGATCCTCTTGGCTCCATCCATCTTTGGTTGCTCTGACCTTGATGTATGTTCCTGTTATAACTTCCATTCCTTTCAATAACATTAGAACCAAACTCAAAGCGAAAGGGGTGAGAATTCATAGTAGCTAAAAGAAATAAAGAGGGGAAAATAAAAGCAAATAAACAAGTAAAAGAAAAATATTTACAATAACCAATAATAAGGCACACGATTGCAGTTCCCCGGCAACGGCGCCATTTTGACGTTGGGAATTTATGGTGGTAAAGCATTTCATAAAAACAGTCGCGTTGTAGATATAGTCTCTAAACCAACAGAAATCCCTTCGTACAAACGTTTTGGTTGTCACAAGTAACAAACCCATAAATAAATTGATAACCGACCTCGGATCATCTTCTCAAGGAACTGCAGGGAAGTATGTTCTTATTATTGGTTATGGAGATTGTAAATTGGGGTTTTGAGAATGAGGAGCGAATGGTTTAATTGGTAATTAAAGTAAATGAAGAACAAGTAATTTAAATGGAAAATAAAATAAATAAATGACTGTAAATAAACTTTTGGCAAGATATGAGAAATTAGAGGTCCTATACTAGCTATCCTTATCAAGATGATGAAAATCGAATCTTAATTCTACTTTGTTAACCTTTACCAAGATAAAGGAAGGTCAAGAGATTAATTGGTTTGATCTTCGAATCCTATTTATTTCCTAAGAAAAGATTGGGATTATTGAAGTTCATTTAATTAACAAGATAACAATTATCATTCATGTTTGAGTTTGATAACTCCTGAGTTATGGATTTCTTAACCAAGACCAAAAGGAGGAAAGTAAATCTACTGGAAAAAACTTCAGATGGGAATAACAATACTGTAAATAAGAGAAAGCAATATTAAACTGAAATACCTCAAATAACATTAATTCAAAAGAGTAATCTGTAACATGGAAGAATTCATAAATCAAATTGCAAAAGTAAATAAAAGGGAATATTGAACCTGAAAAAGATATAATCCTGAAAGCGAATAAAATCCTAATTCTAAATCCTAATCCTAAAGAGAGAAGAGAGAGGAGAGAACCTCTCTCTAAACTAAATCTAAATCATGAAAACTAACTAAAGTGGTCTTTCTGAATGGATGCATTCCCTCACTTCATAACCTCTGGTCTATGCCTTCTGGACTTGGATTTGGGCCAAAAAGGGCTTCAGAATTTGCTGGGAGCATTTTCTGCAATTTCTGGTGCGTGGCCTCTATCACGCGTCCGCGTGGGTCATGCGGTCGCGTCATTCGGAGTTTTCCTTACCACGCAGTCGTGTCAGTCATGCGACCGCGTCATATGTGTTCTGCTTAAGGCGCGCGGTCGCATCAGTCATGCGACCGCGTCGCTGCTTCTTCGCGCTTGGCATATGGCCATGTCATCCATGCGATCGCGTGGCTGCCAGTTTCTTCAAAAACTCCGTTTTATGCTTTCCTTCCATTTTTGTATGTTTCCTTTCCATCCTTTAAGTCATTCCTGCCTTAGAAGATCTGAAACTACTCAACACACTAATCACGGCATCGAATGGAAATAAAGGTAATTGAAATAATTAATTTTAAAGCATAGAAAACATGTTTTTCACATACATCACATAATAAGGAAGGAAAAGTAAAACCATGCAATTAATATGAATAAGTGGGTAAAGGATTGAATAAATCACTCAAACTAAGCACAAAATATATCATAAAATATAGGTTTATCAACCTTCATAGTTAGAGGTTAACAAAGTGGGATTAAAATCCAATTCTCATCACAATTGATAAGGATAGGACTTTCAGTTCTTATACCTTGTCAAGAGTTTTATTATTTATTTAAATTAATTCCTTATAGTTTACTTTCTTGCCATTTACTATTGTTGCTTTTTTTCTTATACATTAAAAAACCCAAAATTCTACCTTTTTCATAGCTAATAATAAGTCATACCTCCCTGCAATTCCTTGAGAAGACGACCCGAGATTTAAATACTCGGTTATCAATTTTATTGGGTTTGCTTAAGTGACAAACAAAACTTTTGTAAGAAAGGAATTCTTGTCGGTCTAGAAGCTATACTTACAACGCGAATTTATTGTGAAAATTCTAGATCGCGCGAGAGTTTCGCTCTTTCAGTGACATATAATCCTGTTAGCTTTGGGTAATTAGGGTTTTTGTGGCCATAAACTAGTTTTTGAACTTAACCCTCTAATCGGACATAAGTGACCACGAGAGTGGCGGCTAATGAAGGTTAGAGGAGGCTAAATCACTAAGAGATTAGGGTTTAAACATTTACAATTTTTCAGGAATCATGCATTGTTAAAATAGTTGGTAAGAACTTTTAATCTAGAAAGATAAACATCTCCAAAGCCTTTACTGTTTTCACACCAAACCTTTATTTGCTTTATTTACTTGCTTATTTACGGTTTTATGCGAATTGACTCACCAAACCCATTTTGTATTTGTCTAACTAAGTCCAACTGGTTAGCCATTATTTCTCAGTCTAGCAATCCTTGTGGGATCAACCCTTACTCATCTGAGGTATTACTGGGAGGACCCAGTGCACTTGCCGGTTAAGCTGTGCAAAATCCTGATTCGCACACCAACAACCCTAAATCACCAGTCCATATTGGACATCAATGACTCTTGCATCACTAACCACGACATGACAATTATAAGAGCAAACCCAATTAGTCAACCTCTAATGGGGAGATAAGTCAACCGGGCTTAATCAATCTCAAACCATAGGTCTTATTCGTTAATGGATACGAGATTAAATAAAATCTCCTAATTATCACTCAATTCTTCAGATAGTAATGACATCAAGGTCACCTTCATTACTCAATTCCAAGTCAAGAATGCAAAAATCTACCCTAAAACTAAGAGAAGCATTTTCATAAACACTTGTAAGGAATAAAATGAAAGCATTGTAAAATTGTAATAATAATGAAATCTAAAACTACCAAATGAAAGATAACAATAACAATAACTAAGGCAAACATCAAAGGATATAAAAACATAAAATTTTATTAGATGGAAATCAAAATCAACACGATTTCATACGATCAAAAGCAATAAAATAAAGAAAATAACAAGTAAAACTAAGAGAACCAAGATGCAATAACAAGGAATTGTAAGGAAAACTAAATCAAAACAATGATTGAAATCTAAATCTATGGAGAGATCTAATCTAAACCCAAAATTCTAGAGAGAAAAGAGAGCTTCTCTCTCTAGAAAATTACCTAAAACATGGTTCTACTCTATCCTAATTGCTCTCCCTTTATCATTTTTGAATTTGGCTTGAAATAACCTTAGAAATGAGTTAGATTGGGCTTGAGAAGGTCCAGAAATCACCAGCCATGTGTTTTCTTAAGTGAACCACATGCTTCATGTCATGCATACGCATGAGGCATACATACGCGCCACATAGAGAAATCCCAAAGCACGCATACGCGCAAGGCATGCATGCACATGACCATGAATTGTGCCAAAACCTCATTTCTTCATGATTTATCCATTTTACACGCTTTTTCTTCATTTCTTCAATCCAATCTTTTCTTTCTAAGCTTGAAATTACATAACAAACACATCAAGGCATTGAATGGAATTAAAGTAAATTAAACTTATCAAATTAAAGGCCTAAAAAGCATGTTTTCAATCTTAAGCACAATTTAGGAGATATTCGCAAAACTGTAAGAATCGCAATTAATTAATTAATTTAATATCCCAAAATAGGTTCCAAAATTTTAAAATATTAATTAAAAATATAAATATCGTGTTTGGACTCAGTAGATTTTTTTAAGTTAGAAAATGTAATTTTTTGCGAAAAAATGCGTAAAAATGCATACTGGTAAATTAGCTGGCAGTACTAGCTTAAATCTGTCTGGTACTGTGTGAGAGTAGTAAAAACTGTAGAAGAACTTAGAAAAATAATTAAAGTTGAAAATCGGATGCTAATTCTAAAGGTTTGGCCAAAAATTGTGTTAAACGGGCAAAAAACGCTAACGGGTTCGATCGAGCCCAAGTTGGGCCCAAGCCCAACATATATAAACACACAAGTGAAGGCCATTCAGCCTCATTCATCACAAAACACAACACACACCAACTACACTAGTGATAAGAGAGGGAGAAGAGAGTGTTACTATTCATCCTTAACTTCCAGTGGCCATAACTCGAGCTACGGTACTCCGATGACGGCACGTGAAGCTCTCGCCGAGCCTGTCAGTTCTATCTAATTTTTTTAGGTAAGATTTTGAATATCACTCTCCATTATGTAGCCATAAAAAATTCAAAATTTAATTTTTTGGTTTTGAGTAGATTTTATATTTTCAATTGATTAGGTGGTATCTAAGGTTGGACTATTGGTGGTTTGTGTCCCAAACACCATCGAGAAAGGTAAGGAAACTCTTTACCTTTTTAAAATTGTGTATTTAGGAACCCTAGGTATTGATTTGTTGTATTTGGTATGATTTTAGTTGAGTTCTTGCAGTTGTTGGCATTTATTGGGAGACTTTGATTAGTTGTTGGTGATTGGAAGCTTGAGTTGGAGTCAATTTGGTGTGTTGTGCATATTGGGAATTGGCCAAGGTATGGTTTTGGTTTTCTCTATGTAATATGTAATATTTCTGGACACTTAAGCTAGTGGACTTTATGATAGGATTGAATTGATTGTTGAAAATTGTTGAATTGATAATGTATGATGGCATTGGTGATTATGATAAATTATGATGTTGAATTTTTTATGTTGTTGTTGATTCTTGAGATTTAAGTTGGATAATGATAATTTTGAGGTATGGTAATAAATTATGATGATTGTTGATATTGATGAATGTTGAGGATGTTGAATTTATGTTGAATTGTTAATTATTGAGAAGTGGAGTTGTGTAAGTAGGAATTTTTGGATGAAAATGATGAAAAGGTGTATTGGTAGGTTGTAGAATTAATTGGAAAGTATATGAACATAAATTAGGTAGATTGGAATTATTTTGGTTGTAGGTTAATTGGTTTTGATTGTGAATTTTAGAAGTTTGAGAACCTAGTTGATTTTTGGTAAAAATCTATTTTTGATGAACTTTGGCAGATCATAACTTGAGCTTCAGTTTTTGAAATTGACTGAAATTTGTTTTAAATTGAAGTTCATTTAAAGAGATTTAAAACATATTAGGTTTGAGGAGAATAGAGTTTTGTAGAGAAAGTTATGAACGTATAACGTTTGGTGTTTAAAACTAATTTCTACAACTTTACAAAATTTTACAAGTCTAGGAGTGCATGCATACGCGGACACTTCCATGCGCGGGCGTGCGTCTCTGTCAGACCTTCTTGCATACGCGGCACATGCATGCGCACACAGAATGGTCCAAATTTGAAGTGTGCGTAGGCACAGACCCTGTTTTACTGAAAATAATTTTCTTCGTTATTAAGGGTTCTCTTACTTTCTAAACTTCCTTAAATTTCTGTTTAAGAGTACTATCTAGTAATTAGGCTCTAAGACTATTAGAGAAGAATTAGTGACTTACATAGGTGAAGTTCTATATGAATTTAGAAGAGGGATACCTAGGTTTCTGGAGTATTGAGGAAGGATTCGTTGCGTGAGATGGCGGAGTACTGTAATGATGACTAATGTGATGAGTTGTGGAATTACGAACTGATGATGGTTATGAAGAGTCTGGAACTCAAAGAGAAATGGTGAATTATTGAATGTGATCACTAATGGAATATATATATATATATATATATATATATATATATATATATATATATATATATATATATATATATATAATATATATATATATATATATATATATATATATATATATATATATATACTGATATTGTTGAGACGCTTTGTGCCTGGCAGGGACGGTAGGTAAATCTCGCATGTCGAGGTCGCGGCGGCGGCGTAAGGGAGGTGGTTAGTCCCGCTTACATTGAGATGTGAGGTCTGTGGCTGAGTATCCCTCTCGCATCCTTTCGGAATTACAAGAGTGTGCGTGGGCACGATATCCCTGGGGGTATCCGTTTTATTTGTGACCGGAAGGCGACATTCCCATGAGAATGTGTCAGGTTGGATATTTGGTGCACAAAATTGGCTCCACAGAATTCGCATAGATAGACCAGCAAGTATACCAGGTCGTCCAAGTAATACCTCAGGTGAGTGAGGGTCGATCCCACGAGATTGTTGGTTTGAGCAAGCAGTGGACACCTTGCAGATCTTAGTTAGGCGGATAGAAATTATAGTTTGTCACGGAAAATGCATAAAACAAAATAAATAAAACGTTACTAGATAGATGAGATATCAATGGTGATAGAATGGTTGAGGCTTCGGAGATGCTTTGTCTTTCCAGATTAACTTTTCTTACTGTCTACTTCAATAACCTTCTAATTCCTTCAATGGCAGCCGTAAGTGATTAACTCATGTCCTCTCATCAAGTTAACCTCCTCTACTACAGCAATCCACCATTTTGAGATGACTCATGTACTCTCATCAAGTCACCTCTAGGTTTCTCACTGTATCGGAAGATGAAGCTCTAAGCAATCCATTCCCCTTCACGATCCTATTCAAGGTGCCACAGACAAGGCAAATCTTCCAGATCAGAAAGTGCTGCTTCTCTGACTCTAGCCTTAATGCCACAGAGACCTCACGCACCCATAGTCAACAGGATTATATCATATATCCAAAGTTGCTCAGATGCTCTATTGGAATCCGCAATGCAATATCTAGCTTTGGTTCAACGCTATTTGGATCAGGAATCGCACGGAACCCATGTAGAACAAGGGTGATTGTCACGGGTCACCCTCAATTTATAAGATGAAGAACGAGGTTGCATAAGAGAATAGAATCAGACATATTGAATTAGAACAGTAATATTATTGATCCATGAAACTCAGCAGAGCTCCTAACCTTAACCTTAGAAGGTTAGCAACTCATACTATACAGAAAATAATAATGAAAGGTTCGAATGGGCAAAGATCTCTCACAAGGGTAATCTTTGTTCTATATATACTAGTCTAGTAATTAAGGATTACAGAAAATAAGATAAACTAGTCTTGTAGTGCGAAAATTCACTTCTGGGGCACACTTGGTGAGTGTTTGGGCTGAGCTTGAGTGTTTCCCATGAGCTAGTACCCCTTAGGGGCATTAAACACTGGCTTGGGACCCCCTAAAGGGCGTTGGACGCTAGCTACCCCCTTATGTGCGTTGGATGCCAAGACTGGGGTTGGTGGCTGGCGTTGAACGCCAGTTGTGGGCCTTCATTTCCAAAGCAAAGTTTTGACTATTGTATATTTCTGGAAAGCCCTGGATTTTAGCTTTCCATAGCTATTGAGAGGGTGCCATTTGAACTTCTGTAGCTCCAGAAAATCTCTTTTGAGTGCATGGAGGTCAGATCCTGACAGCATCTGCAGTTCTTTCTCTGTCTTTGAATTAGACTCTTGCTCAAGCTCCTCAATTTTAGCCAGAAAATATCTAAAATCACCATAAAACATACAAACTCAAATTAGAATCCAAAAATATGAATTTTTCATTAAAACTTATAAAATTATAATAAAACTTAAATAAAACATAATGAAAACTATATGAAAATGATGCCAAAAAGTGTATAAAATATCTGCTCATCAGAACACCAAAATTAAACTGTTGCTTATCCCCAAGCAACCAAAAACAAAGTAGGATAAAAAGAAATAGAAGGATATAGTAAATTTCAGAGTTTTCAATGAAACTTAGTTTTAATTAGATGAGCGGGACTAGTAGCTTTTTGCTTCTGAATAGTTTTGGCATCTCACTTTCCATTGAAGCTCGAAATAGTTAGCATCTTTAGGAACTTAGAATCCAGATGATACTATTGATTCTCTTAGTTAAGTTCTTTTTTATTCTTGAACATAGCTTCTTTAGTGTCTTGGCCGTTACCCTAAGAACTTTGTTTTCCAGTATTACCATCGGATACATAAATGCCACAGACACTTAACTGGGTGAACCCTTTTGGATTGAGATTCAGCTTTTCTAGAATCCTCAGCTAGTGGTGTCCAGAGTTCTTAAGCATACTCTTTGATTTGGACCACAACTTTAACTGCACAGTCACAAGTTTTTCACTTTACACCTTCACACCACAAGCATATAGTTAGGGAAGCAGCTCAATTGAACTGTTTAGGCTAAGATATTTCTTTTAGGCCCTCCTAACCATTCATGCTCAAAGCCTTTGGATCCTTGCTCTTACTGATGAATCCACATTTCATGGTATTTATTTTCTCTATTTGGGTGAATTTCATCAACTTTTCCTACACTTATTCATTGAAATAGCATAGTTTCATGATTTCTTCTTAAATTGTGCTTGAAAGTGAAAACATGCTATTTAGACCATATAATTGCTAAATTTTATCCACTTTAATTTCATAAAATGCCTTGATGTGTTTGCTAAGTGATTTCAGGTTTCCAAGGCAAGTATGGTTGAAGAAGTGAGAAAAAGAGCATGCAAAAGGGAAGAAACCATGAAGAAATGGAGTTTGGAAGTTCAGCAATTTGTGCGTGCGCACAAGCGACGCGTGCGCACGCACAAGTGTGAGCATGGCGACGCGTACGCACGACCCACGCGTACGCGTGACACGAGGCACTTGAGCTCATTAATGCAAATCACTGGGGTGAATTCTGGGCATCCAAAACCCAATCCAACTCATTTCTAAAGCTATTTCAACCCTAATCCAAGTGGAAACAAGGGGGGGCAATTAGGTTTAGCTTTTCTTATGTTCTTCTCTTAGTTTCTAGAGATAGAAGCTCCCCCCTCCCTCTAGAATTAGGTTAGGTTTAGTTTAATTTCCTTTAATTTCAGTCTTTAATTCTTGTCTTAATGTAGTTTACTTTATGTTTTCATGCATTCTTGTCTTTATCTTCTTTATTTCTCTTGTTATTTCCTTTCTTTTGTCATTTTTATGTTTATGGATACTTTTGTTAATTTCAATTTTAATTAATGCAATTTATGTTTTATGTTCATTTATTGCTTTCTTTAGTTGTTATTGCTATTTTCTTGCTTTTGGTAGTTAGCTTTTATTTTTATGCAATTTAATTTGATTTTATTTTCATGCACACCAAGTGTTTGATAAAATGTTTGGCTTAGTCTTTACTTAGTTTTTCTCCACTCTTGGCTTGGAATTGATGACTGTGGTGACCCTTGAGTCATTAATGTCCATTCTTGTTTGATATATTAGAGTAGTTAATTGGTTTAGTTTCCCTTGACTCTAAGTGACCCAATAGTGTTGACTTAGGACTTAGGGATTGAATTCAACTATGCCTATTTGACTTATCTTCGATTTAAGGTTGACTAAGTAGGATTAACTCTTCATAATCATCATGTGTTTGTGGTCAATGGTTAGGATAGATAGCCTTAGTTCTCAATTACTTGCCAAGAGATTTCTTGCATTTGAAGTTTTATCACTTTGAATTTTAATTCCTTGCTTTGACTTTATTGCTTTGATGTTTAATTTCTTGCATGTTTAATTTTCACACTCTTGGTTGAGAAATTGGGTGTTTTGGTGAAATTGAGTTGTGGATGTTCATTCCGCATTGTGTGAGGATTGTTAATTGGTTTGGTTTCCCTTGACTCTAACTGGCCCACTAGTGTTGACTTAGGACTTAGGGATTGGAATCAATTATGCTCTTTTGACTAATTTTCAAGTAGGATTGACTAATTGGGATTAATTCCACACAATTGCCATATTTATGGTCCATAACTTGGATAGGAATCCCAAATTCCCCAATTCTCACCAAGAGCTCTTTTTAGCATTTAATTTCCATTTTCATATCCTTTACTTGCTTTTTATTTAATTTCATGCATCTTTATTTTATTGTCATTTACATTTCTTGCCTCTTTCAACCAAAACCCCAAAAAGATCCCTCATAGCCAATGATAATGACATTTCATTGCAACTCCTAGGGAGAACGACCCAAGGTTGAATTACTCTTGATCTCGGTTACTTTAACTGAAATTAACATTTGATCGTGAGAATTCATTGTTAGTTTGGACTATGCTACCAATGAATTGATGCTTGTTTTGATTGATTCCAAACTACCAATCTTTGCAGCCCCTGTTCGCAGTGCTAGGATATGCTGTGCGCATGAACCCCGGCCCTCTTTTGTTCCTGTGCATGCGCACGGACCTGTGTGCGCGCGCACACATGATCTAACCCATTTTAAAGAAAAAACAATTTTTTTTCCTTTCTGTGCGTGGGCACAGACCTGTGCCCACACACACCTCGAAATAAAGCCTCTGTTTATAGCGTTTGCACGCATAGTGTGAACACACAACCTATTTCAGTTTTCCCATTGACGCGTACGCGTCCCTCATGCATACGCGTCACCTTGCATTTTCTCCACTTCACGCGTACGCATTCCTTATGCGTACGCGTCGATTCCCTTTTTCACAAGCATCACGCGCACGCGTCTACCACGCGTACGCGTGACCCCTTGTGCGCGCGCACGGCCCTGTGTGCGTCGCACTCCTCTATTTTCTCACTAATACACTTTTTTCTTCTCTTGTCTCTATTTCTTCTCTTCTTTTCTCTTCCCCTCTTTCTTTTCCCCTCTTAAACCACCACTCACCACCATACTTCACCATGCACGACACTCACCTTTAGTTAGTTAGTTAGTTAGTTAGTTATTTAGCTTAGTTAGTTTAATTTTCTATTTTGATGCTAAGTGTAGGATAATTGAGTTGATTTATTAATTGTGTTGAGATATTGCTGCTGAATTATTATTGTTGGTACTATTTATTGAGGTTGTAAACTGTTGCTTGGTGTTGAGTTCTTCATGTTTAATGTTTGCACATACCAAGTGCTTCTAACATTGCCTTTGAGAATGCTTTTGGATTTCTAAATTGCATGTTTTGGCCACCAAATTTCATTATCTATAGATAGGCAATTTGTTCTTAGTTGATGCATTTTTTTTGTTAGGTGATGCTTGTTTGTGATTGATTTTTATTTAAGTCACCTATTTGATGCATTAACATTGAGAATTGTGAAATTGGATCACAAGCTTGCCTAATGACACTTTTTGAGCTTTTTAAACTTTGTGGACTATGCTTGTCTTATTTTTTCACTTCATGTCAATTAGGTGTTGCTTCATTATCCAATTCACAATTCCTTGATTCTTACTTGAATACTTTCATGCCTCTTTATTGCTTTTTTGTTTATCTTAACCTACAAGTTTTCTTTAGAGTATTTCAAGCACACTAGAATGAATGAGGTGCATGCTTATTTTGTCTAATTGTGACCTAGCTTACCATGCTAGTGTGTCTGTGTTCTAAATCGTGCACAACTTAGAATTCATACATTTGTTTTCTTCATGTCACAAACTTAGTCACTAACCTCATTCTAGTGAATACCGCCTCATTCCAACATTCCATGCTTCCTTGTTTTTCCATTCACTCGTCTTACGGTGTTATTTCCTATTTTTCATGAATGATTCATCGTAAGCAACAAGGGAAGTAGGAGAAAGAGCATACATCAGCCGATTGATCCACCAGCTGAAGGTGGCAATCTGAAGTTACTTCAACCCCTAGCTCACCTTTGAGTGCACGGAGGACTGTGCAAATCCGTAAGTGTGGGGAGATCGTCTCCGATCGACCATCTTGGGTGAGATACTCTAATCCTAACACTTTCATCTTCTTCTTGAGTTCTTAGTTTCATTTTCTCTTTTTAGTTTGTATATATCTTAGAACTTGAATTACATTCTCTCCTAGTTTATTGCGTTTTTTTGCATATATATAATAAGCTTAGTTAATATAATGAAAATTTTCCAAGAAACTTTCCATTATATAGGGCATTGGTATCCTAATTGATTTGAGTTGGTACTTTTGATTGAAACTTGCTTGAAATATATTGTGGAACATGTTTTTGAGTTATGAACACACAACCTTGTGTGTTGTTTTAGCCTAATTGTGTGGTTACACCATATAACCACTACTTTTATTCTTGTGTGTGTTATTCTCTTTTTATGATTGTAATCTTTGATTTGTTTGATTCTTTATGTCCATTGTTTGATGTATATATGCATTTATGTGATTGAGGCCATCTTTTCATTAAGCTCACTTATCTCAAATAGCCTACCCTTTTATCCTCGCTTGTTAACCAACTTTGAGCCTATCTCAATCCCCTTTGTTCTTAAGGTAGCACATAACTAGACTTAAAGTGAAAAACAAATAAATATCCCTTATTTGGATCTTTGATTAGCTTAGGCTAGTGAGAGTGTATCATATAAGTGTGGGGAAGTTTGGGAACTTTGGTCGAGGTAAAAGTGGATTTTTGTATTTTTGTTGAAAATCTTAGGAATTGGGTACATGCTTATGCATCCATTACTTAAACTATATGCATTGTCACTTTTGTATATATATTAAAAAAAAGAAGAGAAGAAAATAATAGAAAGGGGATAAAATTCCCCAAAGTTTTAGAAATAAAAATGCATATGAGTTGTGACTAAAAAGAAAATGCATGAGTGTGTAAGAAAAGTGAGAAATGGGTAGTTAGGCTTGCTTTGAATTGTATAGGTTGTTAAGTAGGTTTGGTGAGAGCTTAGGCTATTCAAAGATGCAAATATTAAGCTCACTTGACCATATATAACCTTACCTTTACCCTAACCCCATTACAACCATGAAAAGTCCTCATGATATTTGTATGCATACATTGAATAAGTGTTGATTGTTAGATGAAAGATAAATCTTAGAAAGCATGATTAGAAGAGAAATGAGTGAATTGACCCTATACACTTGAGTGATTAGAGCGGATACACATCCGGTGAGCGTTCAATCGCTCGATTACATGTTTTCACCTATGCTTAATTGTTTATCTTGCAAGTTGTTAATTCTTTTTAATAGCTCTAATCAATTATGGATTTGACTTGATTTAGATTGATTTAACTCTTATGATCATATATGCTTTCTTAGAAATGGATTTATTTTGACTAAGTAGTTGCATTCATGTAGATAGATTGCATGTAGGTAGTTTACTTGCATTGAATAAATGTAATAACCCTTGTTTCTTTCTTGAGTATGGCATGAGGACATGCTATCGTTTAAATGTGGGGATGTGACGAATCCACATTTCATGGTATTTATTTGCTCTATTTGGGTGGATTTCATCAACTTTTCCTACACTTATTCATTAAAATAGCATAGTTTCATGATTTCTTCCTAAATTATGCTTGAAAGTGAAAACATGCTTTTTAGGCCTTATAATTGCTAAATTTTATCCACTTTAATTCCATATGATGCCTTGATGTGTTTGCTAAGTGATTTCAGGTTTCCAAGGCAAGTATGGGTTGAAAAAGTGAGAAAAAGAGCACGCAAAAGGGAAGAAACCAAGAAGAAATAGAGTTTGGAAGTTCAGCGATTTGTGCGTGCGCACAGGCAACGTGTGCGCGAACACAAGTGTGAGCATGGCGATGTGTACGCGTGACCCACGCGTACGCATGGAAGTGAATTTTTCCAGGCGACGCCTACGTGTGACCCACGTATACGCGTGACATGAGGCATGTGAGCTCATTAATGCAAATCGCTGGGGTGAATTCTGGGCCTCCAAAACCCAATCCAACTCATTTCTGAAGCTATTTCAACCCCAATCCAAGTGGAAACAGGGGGGCAATTAGGTTTATCTTTTCTTATGCTCTTCTCTTAGTTTCTAGAGAGAGAAGCTCCCCCTCTCTATAGAATTAGGTTAGGTTTAGTTTAATTTCCTTTAATTTCAGTCTTTAATTCTTGTCTTAATGTAGTTTCCTTTATGTTTTCATGCTTTCTTGTCTTTATCTTCTTTATTTCTCTTGTTATTTCCTTTCTTTTGTCATTTTTATGTTTATGGATACTTTTGTTAATTTCAATTTTAATTAATGCAATTTATGTTTTATGTTCATTTATTGCTTTCTTTAGTTGTTATTGCTATTTTCTTGCTTTTGGTAGTTAGCTTTTATTTTTATGCAATTTAATTTGATTTTATTTTCATGCACACCAAGTGTTTGATAAAATGCTTGGCTTGGTCTTTACTTAGTTTTTCTCCACTCTTGGCTTGGAATTGATGACTGTGGTGACCCTTGACTCATTGATGTCCATTCTTGTTTGATATATTAGGGTAGTTAATTGGTTTGGTTTCCCTTGAATCTAAGTGACCCAATAATGATGACTTAGGACTTAGGGATTGAATTCAACTATGCCTATTTTACTTATTATCGATGTAAGGTTGACTAAGTAGGATTAACTCTTCATAATCATCATGTGTTTGTGGTCAATGGCTAGGATAAGTAGCCTTAGTTCTCAATTACTTGCCAAGAGGTTTGTTGCATTTGAAGTTTTATTGCTTTGACTTTTAATTCCTTGCTTTGACTTTTATTGCTTTGATGTTTAATATCTTGCATGTTTAATTTTCACACTCTTGATTGAGAAATTGGGTGTTTTGGTAAAATTGAGTTGTAGATGTCCATTCTGTATTGTGTGAGGATTGTTAATTGGTTTGGTTTTCCTTGACTCTAAGTGACCCACTAGTGTTGACTTAGGACTTAGGGATTGGAATCAATTATGCCCTTTTGACTAATTTTCAAGTAGGATTGACTAATTGGGATTAATTCTACACAATTGCCATATTTGTGGTCCATAAATAGGATAGGAATTTCTAATTTCCCAATTCTCACCAAGAGCTCTTTTTAGCATTCAATTTCCATTTTCATTGCCTTTACTTGCTTTTCATTTAATTTCATGCATCTTTATTTTATTGTCATTTACATTTCTTACCTCTTTCAACCAATACCCCAAAAAATCCCTCATAGCCAATGATAATAACATTTCATTGCAACTCCTAGGGAGAACGACCTGAGGTTGAATTACTCTTGATCTCGGTTACTTTAATTGAAATTAACATTTGATCGTGAGAATTCATTGTTAGTTTGGACTATGCTACCAACGAATTGATGCTTGTTTTGATTGATTCCAAACTATACAAAGAATTCTCGCTTTATCACTTACCTTTTGGTTTTAAGAGCTATTGGCTTTTCGCTCTTGCCTTTTGGTTTAAAGAGCTATTAGCTTTTTCTGCTTTTTATTTCTTTTTCAGCTTTTTTTTTTCGCATGTATTTTTTTCTTTTATTGCTTTTTGCTGCTTTTTCTTGATTCAAGAATCAATTTTTGAATTTTTCAGATCACCAATAATACTTCACTTTTATCCTCATTCTTTCAAGAGCCAACATTCTTAACTCCAATATCAAATATGCATTGCTTATTCATATATTCAGAGAACAAAAGTAATGCCACCACATCAAATAATTGAACTATTCTTAATATACAACTCGAAATTCATGCATCTTACTTTTCTTTTTCAATAAAATAATTTTTCTATTAAGCAAGGTGAGAGATGCATGGAATATTTCATGGCTTTATGACATAAAGACAGATGATCATGCACCAGAAATAGACAATAAAACAAAATACATCAAAACAAAAATAACATAGGCAACAGGGGAGTAAAGGTAACGAATCCACCTTAGTGATGGTGACTACTACTCCTTCTGGAGGATCCAATGGAGTGCTTGATTTCTTCTATGTCACGCCCCTACCTCTGTTGTTCTTCCCTCATGGCTCTTTGATCTTCTCTTATGTCATAGAGGATGGTGGAATGCTCTTGATTTCCCATCCTTAGTTGATCTATGCTGGAGCTTAATTATTCTAGAGAAGTGTGTAATTGCTCCTAGTAGCCTTAGAGAGGAAAATGCATCCCTTGAGGCATCTCATGGATTTCTTGTTGAGGCAGCTCCATATGCTCTTACTATGGTCCATGTGCTAGCTTTCTAGTTTGTTCCATCCTCTTCTTGGTGATAGGCTTATCTTCCTCAATAGGAATGTCTCCTTTTATGACAATTTCAGCTGAATTGCATAGATGACAGATAAGGTGGGGGAATGCCAACCTTGCTAAGGTGGAAGGCTTTTCAGCTTTCTTGTACAACTCTTGAGGTATTACCTCATGTAATTCCACCTCACTTCTAATCATGATGCAATGAATCATGATGACTCTGTCAATGATCACTTCTGACCAATTTCTAGTAGGGATGATAGAGCGTTTGATAAATTCCAACCGTCCTCTAGCTATAGGTTTGAGGTCAAGCCTTCTCAGTTGGATAGGCTTGCCTTGAGCATCCCTCTTCCACTGAGCTCTTTCCACACAAATATCTGAAAGGACTTGGTCCAACTTTTGGTCAAAATTGACTCTCTTAGTGTAAGGATGTGGGTCTCCTTGCATCATTGGCAAATGGAGTGCCAACCTTAGACTCTCTGGGCTGAAATCCATGGGTCGCCCTTGGACCATGGTGCTCCAATTTTTTGGATTTGGGTTCACACTAGTGTCATAGTTTTTAGTGACCCATGTATTAGCATAGAACTCTTGCACCATCAAGATCCTAACTTCTGGGATAGGATCAGAGAAACAGTTGTGCATCACCTAGTGTTCCAACCTTCTCTCTCAGTGCAAAGTTATACAAAACCCCCAGACACCAACTCTAACTTTGGTGTTGGGAAGCCATTGGCAAGCAAGGAGAATAAAGGCACTAAGAAGAAAGTACTTAAAGGTTGGATGGATAAGAAAATCTCTACTGAAGGCCTCTCACCTGAAATGAGAGTAGTCTTCACTGACAACCCAGTGATTCCAAACAGAGATAACAAGATCCTATCTCTAGAGCATGTGGAGCTCATCCATGAGAGCACAGGCAAGAAGTTAACTGTAAGGGGCAAAATTTTGAGCCCCTATCCATCTCCGTAAGGAGCAAACCGTCAAGCAAGTGACGTTAAAGAAGCGTTTGTTGGGAGGTAACCCATCAATAATTAATGTTTTCTTGTTTTTCTTTACATTTATTTAAGTTATTTCAGTTTAATTTTCATGTTTACTTTAAGTTTGTGATCATGTGCAGTAGTTAGAACAGAAAAACAGTCAGAACTGAAAACAGAACACCCTGGAGCAGAGACCTTGCTGTCGTTGAATGCCAGACAAGGAAGCCAAAGTGGGCGCTCAATGCCCATGAGGAGCAGCATTGCTGGCGTTGAACGCCAGCTAGGAGGCAGAGACCTGGCGTTGAACGCCAGGTAAGAACAACCTAATGGGCGTTCAACGCCCAATAAGAGGCACATTGCTGGCATTGAACACCAGCCAGGAGCAGGAGCTGGGCGTTCAATGCCCACAATGGGGCAGGGAACTCGAATTCCCTAGCCTCTCAGGATCAGTGGTCCCACAGAATCTCAACTTATCCCACCTTTTAATGTCTCATACCTTGAATCTTCCCTACATACTCTTCCCTATAAACTCTAACCCAATCACATCCATATCTCTTCCCAAAACCATCATAACTCTCACCAACCCCGACACTCTTCAAATTTAAAATTTTCCACCCAATTCCCACCCATTCATTCGAAACTCCAACATATCCCACTCCTATAAATACCCATTCTTTCTACCTTTCATACACACACCATTCATACACTAAAGCCCCACTTGGCAGAATTTTCCTCTCTTCCTCTATCTCCTCTATTCTCTTCTCCCTCTACTGTTTTCTTCTTATTTTGCTTAGGGATGAGCAAAGCTTTTAAGTTTGCTGTTGGAAAAGCCTTGATTTTTGCTTTCCATTCCCACTTATGGCATCCAAAGTTAGAGAATTCTCTAGAAAGAGGAAAAGAAAAGCAGTTGCTTCCACCTCCGAATCTTGGGAGATGGAGAGATTCATCACCAAAGCTCATCAAGACCACTTCTCTGAAGTAGTGGCAAAGAAAAGGGTGATTTCTGAAGTCCCTTTTAGGCTAAAAAAGAATGAGTACCCAGAGATCCAAAGAGAAATCCAAAGGAGAAGTTGGGAAGTCAGAGGGAGAGTTAGGGCTAGGCATCTTGAACAAGATGTGGTCTTCCCATAACTGTAAAATCAGCTCTCCCTTGCTACATCAATGATGGCATTGGTAGTGGCTAGGAAGGATCTTCCAAGGATGATGGATTCATCCTCTTCTTTCCCAGTATCCAAGATTATGAAATCTGTAGGGATGTAAAGGTTCTCAACCTTTACTAAGACATCCTCTACACGACCATACGCCTTTTTCATTGACCTGTCTGCCATCTCTAGTGAGATTCTTGTAACTTGTACCTTAAAGATTGCCAACTTCTCCATTACAGACAGTGGCATAAGGTTTTTGTTTGACCCTAGGTCACACAGAGCCTTATCAAAGGTAATGGTGCCTATGGTACAGGGAATCAGGAAGCGTCTGGGATCCAGCAGCTTCTGAGGTAGTTTCTGCTAAACCAAGGCATTGAGTTCCTTGGTGAGCACTGGAGGTTCTTCCTCCAATGGCCCTATATCAAACATCTTGGCATTCAGCTTTATGAGAAGTCTTAGGTACCGAGCAACTTTCTCTTCCCTAGTTTTCTCTTCCTCATCAGAGGAAGAGTACTCTTCAGATTCTATGATCATCAACCAGGCATTCAAGGGAACTTTAATGGGCTCCTTATGAACCTTAGGTGTTATTAGTTCTTCAATAGGGGAGTTCTCAGTGGGCTTAGGGTTGCCAACTACCCCTATTATAGCATTCAATTCTAGGACTTGTGTTTCTTTGGGAGTTGAACACCCAGCTTGTGTGCCTTTGCTGGCGTTCAATGCCAGCTTTTGTGCTGCCTTGAACGTTGAACGCCCAGTAAGGACCTCCTTACTGGCATTCAACGCCAGTGATGGTGGCTTGTTGGGTGTTGAACGCCCAGTAAGGACCTCTTTACTGGCGTTCAATGCTAGTGATGGTGGCTTGTTGGGTGTTGAACACCCAGGAAGGACTTCCTTACTGGTGTTCAGCGCCAGATTACTCTTTTCAGGTTCGGCCTCAGCTTCTACAGTGATGGCCTTGTACTCTTCTCTTGGGTTCACTTTAGTGTTACTAGGAAGAGTGTCAGGAGTGGTCTCAGGGATTCTTTTGCTCAGCTAATCAACTTGTACCTCCAGATTTCTGATGGAAGACATAGTTTCTGTTATGAAACTGTGAGTGGTCTTAGAGAGTTCAGAGACTATGGTTGCTAAGTCAGAAAGCCTCTGTTTAGAAGTCTCTATATGTTGTTGAGAAGATGGGAATGGTGGTCTGTTGTTGAACCTATTCTGGGTTTCCACCTTGATTATTGTTGAAGCCTTGTTGAGGCTTCTGTTGATCCTTCCATGAAAGGTTAGGATGATTCCTCCATAAGGAGTTGCAGGTTTTTTCATAGGGTTTTCCCATGTAATTCACCGCTTCCATCATGGGTTGATTTGGATCATAGGCATCTCCATTATAGGAGGTATCTTGAGTGCTGCTAGTTACAGCTTGCATTCCAATCAAATGCTGAGAAATCATATTGACCTGTTAGGTCAAGATTTTGTTCTGAGCCAATATGGCATTCAGAGTGTCAATTTTCAAGACTCTTTTTTTCTGAGCTACCCCATTGTTCCCAGGGTTTCTCTCAGAAGTATACATGAATTGGTTGTTTGCAACCATTTTAATGAGTTCCTATGCCTCTGCAGGCGTTTTCTTCAAGTGGAGTGATCCACCTGCAGAATGATCCAAGGACAGTTTGGATATCTGAGATAGGCCATCATAGAAGATACCTATGATAGCCCATTTTGAGAGCATGTCAGGAGGACACCTTCTGATCAATTGCTTGTATCTTTCCCAAGCTTCATAGAGGGATTCACCCTCTTTTTGTCTGAAGGTTTGAACTTCTACCTGAGCTTGCTTATCTTTTGAGGTGGAAAGAATTTGGCCAAGAAAGCATTGACCAACTTTTCCCAAGAGTCTAGGCTTTCCTTAGGTTGAGAATCCAAACATATCCTAGCTTGTCTTTAACAGCAAAAGGGAAAAGCATAAGTCTGTAGACCACAGGATCCACTCCATTGGTCCTTACAGTGTCACAAATTTGCAAGAATTCAAATAAGAACTGATGTGGATCTTCCAGTGGAAGTCCATGAAACTTGCAATTTTGTTGCATTAGAGAGACTAATAGAGGCTTAAGCTCAAAGTTATTTGCTCTAATGTCAGGTATGGAGATACTTCTTCCATAGAAGTTAGAAGTTGGTGCAGTGAAGTCACCAAGAACCTCCCTTGCATCTTCTTCATTGTTCTATTCGGTTGCCATGCTTGTATTTTCTGTTTCTTGTTTGAAAAGTTCTCTGAGATCTCTTCCGGAGTGTTGTTGATGGCTAGGCATCTTAGGCTAGTTTCACAAGCCTTTTTCATTATTTTTACTTGGATTCATGCACTTTCTTAGGCAATAAGTAAGCATTTGGATGATTAATGTATACATTTCTTGATTCTATCAAACATTGTTAATTATGAACATATTCAAGAGATTAATGCAAGAATTACTTGATGTAATGAATGATGCATTATCTTGTGATTATGGCAAAGCTTTGATTCATTTCTTTGGTTGATAATAGGTAAAGAGAGGCAAAGAAAGGGCAGAGAAGAAGCAGAGGAAGCAACGTTGGTGGCCCAAGTTGGCTCACCAACGTTGCCCATCAACGTTGGCTCTCTAACGTTGCCCATCAATATTGGCTCAAGGAAGGAAAAGCAACGTTGGTGGCCCAAGTTGGCTCACCAACGTTGCCCATCAATGTTGCAGAGAAGGAGGAGGCAATGTTGGTATCCAAAGTTGGCTCACCAAGGTTGCCCATCAACGTTGTTAAGGAATGGGAAAGCAACGTTGGTGGCTAACGTTGGCTCACCAACTTTGCCCATCAACGTTGTGCCAAGCATAAGGAGCAACGTTGGTGGACCAAAGTTGGCTCACCAACGTTGCCCACTAACGTTGCCAAGCATGAGGAGTAGCGTTGGTGGCCCAAAGTTGGCTCACCAACGTTACTAGCAAAATATGGTGCCAATGTTAGTGTGCTAACATTACTTCAAGTTATCACACTAACGTCTTCGATAAATTCTCAAGTTGGAGCTGGAAAAATTGCTAGTGTGCATACGCATGGGCGATGCGTATGCGTGACTGAAAGAACGTTGGTGCACCAACGTTAGTGACCAACGCCAGTGGCAACGCCCAAAGTGGCTTATGCATGCAACGTTACTGCCACTGTTAGTGCATTAAACGTTGGTGACTAACGCCAAGGCCAATTCCAGTTTCAATGGCACCCATGCAAGCTTATGAACGTTAGTGAGCTAACATCTATGTCAACGTCAAAAAGAGTCACTCCTAACTTGCTTCAACTAAGGCCAAAGCCCACATCCAATGAATTGAAGATTGATCTAGAAAGTGTATAAATAGGATATATTTTGAAGTTAGAAAGAGGCTGGGAAGCAGGGACCCTAATTGGGAAACCCTGAGTCATTTTCTTTTGTACTTTGTTTTACTTTCATGTACTTTTCTTGTCTTTTTTATTTTGTTGAGAAATGGTGAACTAAACCCCACATCATTAGGGGGAGGATCTCTATTGTAATTCGCATGATTGAATGAAACTCTTCTTCTTCTCAATCCGCTTGTTGTAGCTAAGAGATAACTTCTATGTTCATTTTGATCTATTGATGCCAGGGCATTTTGGCTAGTTTCACAAGCCATTTTGGGGATGTTTTAGGATAGTTTCATGCATTTTCTTAGGCAATAAGCAAGTATTTGGTTGAGTATGCATTCATACCTTGATTCAATCAAACATTATGAATTCTAAATATTTTCATGAGAATAAAGCAAGGATTGATTGTTGCAATAAGTGATGCATTATCTCGTGATTAGAGCAAGGTTTTGATGCAATTTGTTTGATTAATTTTAGGTAAGAGAAAGTAGAGAAGAGCCATGTTAGTGCCACTAACATGGCCATTAATGTAGAAGAAGGGATAGCTTGCAACGTTAGTGGTGAAGGTAACACCACTAACGTGTTCGAAAGCCAAGAAGCCCACGTTAATGGCCATGTTAGTGCGACTAACGTGGGCACTAACGTGGAAGAAGGAAGAGCTCAAGACGTTAGTGGTGAAGTTAACACCACTAACGTGAGGAATGGCTAGAGAAGCCCACGTTAGTGGCCACCACTAACGTGGATAAAGGGTGAGTTTGCAACGTTAGTGGTGAAGTTAGCACCACTAACGTGTTCGAAGCCAAGGTAACCCACGTTAATGGCCTTGTTAATGCCATTAACATGAGCCATTAACGTGGAGGAAAGGATGTTTTGGACGTTAATGGTGAATTTAACACCAATAACGTGATTAAGGGTTAGGAAAGGCTATGTTAGTGGCCACGTTAGTGCCACTATCGGTGGGGTCAATGTGACTCAAAGGGGTTGGAGACGTTAGTGACCAAGTTAGTGTCACTAACATCTTTGAACCAGGAATTTACACTTAACATTAACCACACTAACAGCCTTACTAACATGAATGCTACCCAACTCAAACTCTTCCAGCAAGCTTAGCAAAGCTCACTGAGATTGTAACTGCTTCAACTGAGCTTAAGGGCCCACATCCAAAGACTTGCAAACTTAACTGAAGATCAGAGAAGTAGTATATATAGGGTTAGTTTTGAACTAGAAAGGGGATTGGGACTCGGGGGGTTCCAGGATTGTAAACACCCAAATTTACTTTTCTCTATAATTCAGCTTTACTTTCAATGCAATTTACATTTTCATTTTCCATTCCCAGAGCCATGATCAACTAAACCCCACTTCATTGGGGGGAGGGAACTCTGTTGTAATTCAACGGATCAATCTTAGTTCTTACCTTCTTCTTTTCATTCTCTTTGATTTGCTTGAAAGCTTTCGATCTTCATCCAATTGAGTAATTGTCCCGGAAGAGAGATTGCTCATACTTGGATTTCCTCTGAGCCTTAGAAGAGGAATGAGGAAATTATGCTAGAAATGCTTTCTCATGTTGGACTAGATTGGGGGTTAGATGGATATAGTGACATATAATCCTACCAATACTTTGATTTAGAAAAACATGTGGTATAATCAGTAATTGTACTTCATCTCTTCCCATGAGCAATTAGATCAAAGAATTGGGTAATTGTTCAAGCTTAGAGCGATTAAATTGCCAAGGAATTGGGATTCAATCACCTAGGATTGCCAAGAGATCAATGAGTTGCATGGATTGAGGAAGAGATAAGAATGAACTTGATCCGGATAATGCAACAACTCTTAAACACAATGAGCTTTCCTATTCTTATCTTCCCATTCTCTACATTCTGTTGTTTACTTAGATGTTCATCATCCACATTCCCATTTACTTTTCTGCAATTTACTTTCTGCACTTTATATTCTGCCATTTACTTTTCGTCATTTACATTCTTTGTTATTTACATTTTCCGCCATTTAGTTTCTTCAAATCTAAACTCAATTCTGTTTAGTTTAATTAGAACACTCCTATGATTAAAGTTTCTCAACTAATCAATCCCTGTGGGATTCGACCTCACTATATTGTGAGTTTTTACTTGACGACAAATTCGGTATACTTGTCGAAAGAAATTTGTAGCAATACAAAATTCCACGCATCATCTATTCACTTCGGAAGGGGGTTTAGATCCATTGAATTTATATGTGAGCCTCAAAAGGGGAATCATGGAAATTAGATTGATGCTCTATCTCTCACAACTCTCTTGATCAACACCATTCGGGAGGAATTGAGATCTTGAGAGCTTGTGTGGCTTATGGATAAGAGAAATGCACTTAACCTCTTCTCATGACAATTAGATCAAGGAATTGGAAAATTGATTTTGTTTAGAGAAATTGGGTTGCCAAAGAATTGGGACTCAATTAATTACAATCCGCCATAGATCTACTTCATATGATTGACAATAAAGTTGAGACCCATCGATTCATGATGGATTATGATATCTCCAATCCCTAATGAATCTTTCTCTTTGTTATTCTTCACTTCAATTGTGTTGAGTTTACTTTAATTGATTTGAATTTATGCTTTCTTTGATTTTCTAGCACCCAATTCCCATTTACGTTTCATGCAATTTACTTTTCATCACTATTTACATTCTTGCCTTTACTTTCTTGCTATTTAAGTTTCAGCTCTTTTAGTTTCTTGATATTTACATTTCAGTTCTTTAGTTTCTTGCCATTTACATTTCATGTCATTTAAGTTTCTTTTTCTTTAGCTTTCAACATCTAGAGTTTTAGTACTCTACATTCTGTGCCATTTAAGTTTCTGTCCTTTACCTTCCAGCATTTAAATTTCTAGTACTCTACATTTTGTTGTTCTACTTTCCTTGTGGATTCATATTCTGTGGGATCGACCTTTCAATATTCGCTTGACTAGACAAATCACCCAACTAAAATTGCTCAATCCATCAATCCCTGTGGGATCGACCTCACTCTTGTGAGTTATTACTTGACGATTTGGCTCACTTGCCGAATGGGATTTGTGTTGTGCAAATTCCCGTGCATCAAGTTTTTGGCTCCGTTGCTAGGGATTGAGTTAGATTGACAATGACTAAGTGGGTGATAGTCTAGATTAGGCATTTTTCTTTTGTTTTCTTACAATCATATTAACTGTTTGACACATTGAGTCCACTAACTCTAACATTCACTCTAGCAATAGAGTGTTCATTTGTCATTTTTGTTTGTTTTGTGTTGTGTATGCCAGGAGGAAGAAGAGGTGCCTCTACTTCCTTTGATTCTGAATCCAAAATAACCTTCCTGAGACTTAGAAGAGAAGCAAGAGTGAAGGGTGTAATTGGAGAAGGAGACTCAGAGGAGGATCTTGATCAAGTCATGGAGGAAAACATGCACAATCCACCTGAGGAGGTTGCCAACAACCATGGTCAACCTGCCAGGAGAGTGCTAGCCTCCTATACTATCCCTGATCCTAGAAACTATGGGAGTAGCATTCTTACTCCAAATGTGATTGCCAACAACTTTGAGCTTAAACCTCAGCTCATCACCTTAGTTCAGAACAATTGCCAGTATGGAGGAAATGCTTCGGAGGACCCAAATCAACATCTCTCTATTTTCTTGAGGATATGTGACATTGTCAAGACTAATGGGGTGCATCCAGACATCTACAAGCTGCTGCTATTTCCCTTCTCTCTAAGGGACAAGGCTATTCAATAGTTGAAAACCTTCCCAAAGGAAAGCATCACAAACTGGGATGACTTGGTTAGCAAATTCTTGGCCAAGTTCTACCCCCCTTAAAGAATCATCAAGCTCAAGACTAATGTGCAAACTTTCAGACAATTGGAGGGAGAGTCACTATATGAAGCTTGGGAGAGGTATAAAGCACTAATCAGAAGATGTCCTCCCAACATGTTTAGTGAATGGGTGAAGCTCCAAAACTTCTATAAGGGCCTCTCTATGAAAGCAAGAAAAGCTTTGGATTACTCTTTAGGAGGGTCACTCCAAATGATGAAAACTTCACAAGAGGCACATGATCTCATAGATATGGTAGCCAACAACCAGTATTTCTACTCCTCGGAGAGACAAGCAGCCCCAAAGAGAGGTGTCTATGAGCTTGAAGGTGTGGATGTCATCTTAGCCCAGAACAAGCTAATGCACTAGCAACTTCAACAACGGATAGAGATGATATCAAAGAGGATAGACGGATTGCAATTGGCTGTAGTTAGCACAACAAGTCAACCTCTAACTGTTTGGGGACAACATAAAGAGAGTTGTGAAGGATACAACACTGAGCAGCAGCCTGAGCAAGTCCAATACATGCACAACCCATGTTATGGCCAAAATGACTTTCATGGGGACACATACAACTCCTCATATAAGATGGGGAGAAAACCAGATCCAATAGTAGAGGAATTCTAACCCCAACAATTTTTGCAACACAAGCAATAAAAACCACCACCCCACTAACAACAATCCATACGAAAAATCCCAAAACAATAACCGCACATACATATACTACCCATAAAACAACCCTTCAAACACCCCAACCAACTTTCATTAACCATCAACATCCCACACTCAACCACAGCCACATCAAGAATCCCAAAGAATCTCCAACTTAGAGATAATGATGGAGAAACTCATGAAGAATCAAGAGATGGCTAGCAGGAATTATGAAGCGTCTTTGAGGAACCTGGAAAGGCAAATTGGGCAACCATCTAAGCAACCTGTTGAGAGACCAAGCAACACATTCCCAAGTGATACCATTCTTAACCCCAAGGAAGAAGGCAAGGCCATACAACTTAGGAGTGGCAAGACATTGGAGAATGATAACAAGGTTGCCAACAAAGAGGGAACAAAGGATGAAGAGCATGACAAGGAGGATCCCAAGAAGGATGAGGAACTACAAGCCTCAAAGAAGAGCAAGCAAGTCTCAGAGGCACAAACATAGGAGCAGAAAAAGGAGGAGAAGCCATATGTTCCTCCACTACCTTACCCTTAGAGGTTGCACAAAGAGATCAAGGACCAACAATTCTCCAAATTCTTGGAGATTTTCAAGAAGTTGGAGATCAACCTTCCACTTGTTGAGGCCTTAGAACAAATGCTACTCTTGTAAAGTTCCTCAAGGAACTCATCAACAAGAAAAGGAGCTGGAAAGAAAAAGAAATGGTGATCCTGACCCAAGAGTGCAGTGTTGTGATTCAGAAAGGCTTACCACCAAAACTCAAAGACCCATGGAGTTTCTTCATACCATGCACCATTGGAAACATACCAATCGACAAAGCTTTGTGTGATTTAGGATCTAGCATCAATTTGATGCCACTTTCTATGATGAGAAAGCTATCAATAGAAGAAGTGAAGAACCACCAGAATGTCACTGCAGTTAACTGATAGATCCCTCATAATACCCAATGGAGTGGTAGAGAACTTTCTAGTCAAAGTTGGCATGTTCATCTTTCCTGCAGATTTTGTGATTCTAGATTTAGATGAAGAAGAAACTGATTTAATTATACTGGAAAGACCCTTTCTAGCCACAGCAAGAGCCATCATTGATGTAGAAAAAGGAGAGATGATTTTAAGGGCACACGATGAACAAATAACTCTTAATGTCTTCAAAGAAATACAACTTCCTGCTAAAAAGGAAAACTGCATGAAGATTGAGGATGAGGACTTAAACTGGAAGGAGAAGCCCAAGGAATCACTCACAAACTCACCCTTGGTGGAGAAGACTGAGATTGAAGAGAAGCAGAAAGATCAAGAGGACAGAAAAGCTGAAAAGGAGCTACAAAAAAGACACTAGAGGACAGTGAAGAAGAAAGCTCCTGACATTGAAATCACCAAGAAGGAAGAGTCATCAAGAAAAGGGAAGAAGAGTAAGAAAAAGGTGCCTAAGGGGTGGAGGTACAAGAAGATTCCAGCAGAAGGATTCTCACCAGGAGACAAAGTGAAGCTGATTTATCAACAGTTGGAAACACCTCCACATCCTTCTGAATACTACATTGTCAGCAAGATCCTCTCATTGGAGCACATAGATATCATCAGACAAGATACTAGAAGAAAGCTCACAGTGAGAGGAGACAAACCGAGGCACTATGATCATCAACCTCCCTAACAGAGAACAAATGTCAAGCTAGTGACAATAAACGAGCGCTTCATAGGAGGCAGTCCATGTTTAGCATTTTTCATTTCCTGCTTTAGTAATAATAACAAATGGTTTTGTATCATGAATTCAGACTTTCATAAACAATTTAATAATTGCAGTAAGCATTTCATGAAGCATATGATCAACCTCTAAGTTTGGTGTGCCTAAAGGCACCTTAAGATGATCTTTAAGCACGATGAACATATAGATATCTTAGGATATCTACTCAAGCATTTTCTTGAAGTATATAGCTAAACATTAAGTTTGGTGTTCCACATATGCTATAGGTATGAATGATGAGAGTCAAATTGCTTAAAGTGTTGAATTTCATGATAAGTGATCTATGCCCTGCATTGTTTTTAGTTTATGTTTGAAAGTATATAATAAAGTAATCTTCATGATGATTGAATCAAAGGTGACAAGGATTAAATTTAACTCTTGCATGGATCCTATGGTGGACAACAAGTTTGGTGTGCAAGGCACCTATGATGATGCATAATGGTCATAATATGTACATCCTAGGAATTGAATCTAATTCTTTGTACCACATGACCAAACACTAAGTTTGGTGTTCACATAAGCACAATTGCAAGAAGTCACGTTGGTTTTTCATTTATGAGGAACACTTAGTTTTGGTCAATTTATGAAAATTTCAAAAGTTAGTTATTGCATTTCATTTTTGCCGCCATCTATTTTGATTAATTTTTGCTTTGTTGATTTGGATAGGAACATGGAGGAAGGGATTGATGGAGAGGATGATGAGTATTTTGGTGAAAAATAAATTTCTCCCAAAACACACAAATCTAACCAGCAAGTGCACCGGGTCGCATCAAGTAATAATAACTCACAGGAGTGAGGTCGATCCCACAGGGATTGATGGATCAAGCAACTTTAGTGGGTGATTAGTTTAGTCAAGCTAACATAGAGTGAATTGTGTGAAGTTGAGCAACAGAAAGTAAAAATTGCAGGGAAATTAAAGTTGCAAAAAGTAAAATTGCAAGTAAGTTAAAGAACAAGAAAGTAAAATAGCTGAAACTTAAATTGCAAGAAAAGTAAATTGCATGAAAAGTAAAGGGGCTGGGGTGTTGGAAATTAAAAAGAGCAATAGATCACGCAACTGGAAATTTAAATTGCAGGAAGAATAAAGGAAATTGGATGCTGGGAATCAAAACAGAATTGAAATTTTGAAGTGCAGTGAATTAAAAGCAGCAAGAAAAACAAAGAGAAATCTCAGAGGGAGAATGAAACAGAACACCTTCAATTCTCCACCCAAGATTCAAAACAAAGAAAATTAAAGAGAGAGCTCTCAAATTCTAGTGCTCCCTAGTGGAGCCAGCCTCCCCACAAATATGAAAATGATGCCTTATATAGGCTTTACAAAATGGAAACGAAAATGAAATGAAAAA
>NC_029785.2:65145686-65176676 GCF_000816755.2 Arachis ipaensis | reverse complement strand
TGGAATTGGGTTGAAAGAGGCCTTGGTTGATTGCTTTTGAAGAAGAACCGAAGTGAACCAATTGAACCGGTTTTGAATTTAGCCAAAGTTGGTCCCAACGTTAGGGCCAAAGTTAGGGGTCTAACTTTGGCCCCAACTTTTCATAGCAGCAAGCCAAATCCTTCTGGTATGGACGTTGGTGCCAACGTTAGGGGTCTAACTTTGACCCTAACGTTGGCCTCCCTTATGCACATTTATGGCGCCAACTTTGTCCTCTTGTCATGTTGCCAATTTTATGTCCAAAATAGACTATCATATATGGTTGGAAAGCTCTGAATGTCAGCTTTCTAACTCACTTGGAATCATTTCAATTGGACATCTACAACTCAAGTTATGATCATTTGAAGAGGGCATGGTCGCTGGCTTTGGTGTGCAGCGTTTGAGGTAATGTTTGCCTCAAACGTTGGCGAAAACGCCAGTTCTGGAGGTTCAAACGTATTGTCCACCCCATACTATTATACATTGTTGGAAAACCCTGGATGTCTACTTTCCAATGCCGTTGGGAGCACATCAATTGGAGCTCTACAGCTCGAGTTATACCCCATCGAAGGTGCAGAGGTCAAGTGGCCTCACTGCAGGTTGCCACCATGTTCATTTATGCACATTGCGGGGCAGTTTTCTCCCTCAATTTTAGTGTCCACCATGCAGTGCCATATATGCTTGGAAAGCTCTTGATTCTTACTTTCCAATGCTTCTTGAATCACCTCATTTGGAGCTCTGTAGCTCAAGTTATTCTTGTTGGAAGTATACCCCTTCAAGTTGTTGTGGTGTGTGGCGCCAACGTTAGCCACCAAGTTAGGGGGCTAACGTTGGCGCAAACTTTTGCCCCTCTCCCTTGTATTTTCATGTGCCAACGTTAGCCTCCAAGTTAGGGGTCTAACATTGGCGCAAACGTTGGGTGGCCAGGGAGGAGTTTCTCATGCCAACGTTAGCCTCCAAGTTAGGGGGCTAACGTTGGCGCAAACGTGGGGTGCCCAGGGAGTAATCTTCATGCCTAACGTTAGCCCTCACGTTAGGGGTCTAACTTTGAGGCTAACTTTAGGTCCAACTTGTTGCTTCATGGTTCAATTTCACTTATTCCATTGTCCTCTCTTTACTCCTAGCCCTTCCTTCTTGCTTCACCCTTTCTCCAAGCTTTCTTCACCTATAATTAATCAACCAAACACATCAAAGCTATGCTCAAAATCATGAGATATTCATTCTACCATATGCCAATTTATTGAAATTTAAACAAAGCAAGGAAAAAAAATGTACCTACTGTCTACCTGTTCTTTACTTTCTTCTTCTTCTTCCAATTTGTTAAGAGAAATGACTTCAAAGGAGGAGAAGATTCAGCTATTACCCCTTGTCTTGGTCTCTCCTCAGCAAGCTTCCTTTTGCAAATGGCTTGATTGATCTTGCTTACTGGATTAGGGACAGGATTGGTGCTTTTGTTAGTTGCCTTCACTTCTTTGATATATATGGTTGGAAAGCTCTGAATGTCAGCTTTCTAACCCACTTGAAATCACTTCAATTGGACATCTACAACTCAAGTTATGATCATTTGAAGAGGGCATGGTCGCTGGCTTTGGTGTGCAGCGTTTGAGGTAATGTTTGCCTCAAACGTTGGCGAAAACGCCAGTTCTGGAGGTTCAAACGTATTGTCCACCCCATACTATTATATATTTTTGGAAAGCCCTGGATGTCTACTTTCCAATGCCGTTGAGAGCACATCAATTGGAGCTCTACAGCTCGAGTTATACTCCATCAAAGGTGTAGAGGTCAAGTGGCCTCACTGCAGGTTGCCACCATGTTCATTTATGCACATTGTGGGGCAGTTTTCTCCCTCAATTTTAGTGTCCACCATGCAGTGCCATATATGCCTGGAAATCTCTTAATTCCTACTTTCCAATGCTTCTTGAATCACCTCATTTGGAGCTCTGTAGCTCAAGTTATTCTTGTTGGAAGTATACCCCTTCAAGTTGTTGTGGTGTGTGGCGCCAACGTTAGCCACCAAGTTAGGGGGCTAACATTGGCGCAAACTTTTGCCCCTCTCCCTTGTATTTTCATGTGCCAACGTTAGCCTCCAAGTTAGGGGTCTAACGTTGGCGCAAACATTGGGTGGCCAGGGAGGAGTTTCTCATGCCAACGTTAGCCTCCAAGTTAGGGGGCTAACGTTGGCGCAAACGTGGGGTGCCTAGGGAGTAATCTTCATGCCTAACGTTAGCCCTCACGTTAGGGGTCTAACTTTGAGGCTAACTTTAGGTCCAACTTTTTGCTTCATGGTTCAATTTCACTTATTCCATTGTCCTCTCTTTACTCCTAGCCCTTCCTTCTTGCTTCACTCTTTCTCCAAGCTTTCTTCACCTATAATTAATCAACCAAACACATCAAAGCTATGCTCAAAATCATGAGATATTCATTCTTTCATAATATGTGACAATTTTAGCATAAAACCTCATGAAATAGCATGAATTCATACATGGTTGATTAAATCAAAGGAAGCATGAAAATCTACCCACTTGGCTTGCTTATGGCTCAAGAAAGTGCATAAAACCTATTGAAAACAAAGGAAAAAGGCATAGAAAAACATGACATGATGACATGTCATCAGAGGACAAGTCAAGAAAAGGGGTTTGGTTACACTAGAGCAAGGCTAGTCACATGTCCTTGGAAATTGCTCATTGAAAAGAGTAACCTTGCACACATTGGTTAGTCAGGTGTGTCATAAGAATACCTTGATGACCGAACCTACCAACCTAATAAAGAAGCAATCCTTGTCTCCATTCAATCTTGCATGCACACCCTCCATTTCCAGCATGCCCAATTGAATCCTCACCATCCATTCTTCACCACCTCTCTTTATAAATAAGCCTTCATTTGGTCTAAGCTTCACACTCAAAGTCACACTTTCTTGCACTCATAATTCACTTCTTGTGTTCCTTTGATCACCCTTATATGTCATTGTTCAACCAATTCTTGTGCCACTTGATCAATCACTTACCTTCACTCTTAAGATACACTCTCATTCTCCCTTATACAAGCCATTCTTGCCACTCCTATCCCTTCTTTCTCTTCTATTCGGCTCATTCAAAGCAAACCAATGGCAGCATCATCAAGTTTAAAAAGTAGAAAGGGAAAGGAGCCCGACGTGTGATATTTTTTGGTCTAGAATTTACCAATAAAATTCCATCGTGAGTATAGTCTAAACCAACAAGCTACCTCGCACTAAAATTAAAAAGTGTGTCACCACAATAAAAAAATCAATAACCGGGAGTAGAATCCTAGGTCGTTCTCCCTAGGAGTTACCCTAAGATGCACGTCATTGGTTAGGAGTTCTCTTGGTATTTTAGAGTTGAGTACAAGAAAAGTAAATGAACATGAAACTAAAGCAATGAACAATTAACAATTGGGATAAGGAAACTAAGAAATTAAACTAACAAGAGAGAATGATAATCAATAAATGTAAAATCCTTGGCTGGGGGTGAGAATTGGATTTTCTATCATCATTGCCTCCATCAATTGTAACAAGAATTGGCCACTGCTCCACTTAGTTAACCTCTAACTATGAAGGAAAGTCAAGTGGATACAATCAACTTGAGTCCACAAGTCCTAGTCAAATCCTAAGGAAAGACTAGAAACTTCCAATTATCAATCACAAAATACTTTGACAATTTAAGTGTCTCCAATTTTCCAACCCCCAAGCCAAGAGTGAAAATTGATGAGTGATGAGCGGATATTTTATACGCTTTTTGACATCATTTTCATATATTTTTAGTAGTTTCTATTTAGTTTTTATTAAGATTCTATAGGTTTTAGGGTTAAATTCACATTTTTGGATTCTACTATGAGTTTTTATGTTTTTAGGCAATTTCAGGTATTTTCTGGCTTAAATTGAGGAGCTGGAGCAAAAGTCTGATTCAGAGACAGAGAAAGCACTACAGATGCTGTCCAGATCTGACCTGCCTCCATTCGGAAGAACTTTTCTGGCGCTACAGAAGTCCAAATAGAGCGCTCTCAACGGCTATGGAAAGCTTACTTCCAGAGCTTTCCAACAATGTTTAATAGTTCATATTTTGTTTCGGATTAGAAGGCCCAAAACCGGCATTCAATGCCAGCTACCTGCCCCCTTCCATACTTCCAGCGCCCAAAGAGCAGAGCCCAACGTCCAAAAGCCCAGAGAGGACCCCCTAGCTGGCATTCCACAACCAAGGAACCTCATAGAATATGGATCTCATTAAAGTTCAGCCTAAACACTCACCAAGTGGGCCTCAGAAGTGGATTTTAGCACTAAATAGACTGTTTTACCCTCACTAGTCACCTGTTTAGTATTTAAGGGATATTATTCATGTAATTTAGATAATTCACCAAACTCTCCGATTTCGGAGAGCACATTCACATTTTTATCTTTATTTTTATTTTCAGTATGAGTTTCTAAACCTCCTAGGTTGAGGGGAGGAGCCCTGCTGAGTCCTATGAATTAATAATAGTACTATTTCTTCTTCTTCGATTCGTGTCTGATCTATCTCTAAGATGTATATTCCGATCTTCATCGTGATGAACAGGACGATCTGACAAATTGGCTCTATTCATCACATTAAGACGAACGTGCCTGACAAACACCCGCATCTACTTGGGTTCGTGTGAGTACCTGGAAGAAAAGTACGGGCCAACAACTATGTTTATACATCTCTAAGACGGTTAATCCACGATTTCGTTGGGGACTTCTCGAGTCACCAGTTCAGCCTATCTCTGGGGAGATTAAGGTCGCCATGGTATAGGCTAGATCCAAGAAGCAGCGTTCTCTAATCCGAAAGATTCTACCTTGTCTATGGAGTTTTAAGTAGGATTACTAAGAGAATGGACTGCTATGCGCTTCACCCTTCGTCAGATTAAATATCACGACCACTGGCCATGGCCGTGTTCAACCTGTAGCAGAGGAGATCAAGGACCATTAGCATGGCTTTGATCACTTACATCTTGCCAAAGAAGAAGATCATTCACAAGCAAAGAAGACGGTAGTACCAGAGTTACTTCAAAAAGACAAAGCAACTCCAACTCTCAATCTAATCCTATCATTTATTCCTATCCCTGAAAACACATGCTTTACACATCCAACAAAAGATCTTCTGATTCCGCCTGACTAAGACCTGCAAGACAACCATAAGCTTGCTTCAAGCCACAATCCTCGTGGGATCGACCCTGACTCGCTCAGTTATTACTTGGATGACCTAGTGCACTTGCTGGTACTGCTGATGTTGTATGAAATAGTGTGGGTTTTGCGTACATGTGCACCAAGTTTTTGGTGCCGTTGCCGAGGATTGTTGAGTTTGGACAAACTGCCAGATTGTTTTGCTTCTTAGATCAGGTAAGTTTATTTACATTATTTTAATTGAGTTTCTACTTTTTGTTTTCTTCTTCAATTTTCAAAAATTCTTAAAATTTTTTCAAAAATATTTTTCTTTCCTTTTTTTAATTTTTATTCTTGATTTGAGTATTGTGTTCTTGTTGAGTCTTTTAATTTTCGAAAATTTCAAAAAGTTTTTCGAAAAAATATTTTTATTTTCTTTGTTTAATCCTTGCATTTTTTGAATGTGTCTATGTTCTTGGTTTGAGTCTTTGAGTCTTTTAATTTTATTTTTTCCTTCTTTAATTTTTGAAAATTTCAAAAAAGTTTTTCAAAAATATTCTTATTTTTGTAGTTCAATTGGTTAGAGCGTTGTGTTCATGTTCTTGGTAATTTGTGTTCCTTTGAGTCTTTCTTTCTAAAAATTTTTCAAAAATAATTTTTCTTAGTTTGATCTTGTGTCAAGTCTTTAATTTTGGTGTTTTCTTGTTTATTTTCTTGCAATTTTCGAAAATTTGGTCCTAGTTTTCTAAAAATTTTAAGTTTAGTGTTATTTTTTTTGTGTTCTTGTGTTCTTTGAGTCTTTAAATTTTGTTCTTCATGTTCTTGTTCATCTTCAAAGTGTTCTTGAGTCTTTTGTGTGTCTTGATCTTAAAATTTTTAAGTTTGGTGTCCCTTGGTGTTTCCCTCCAAATTTTCGAAAAATAAGGGGCTCTAGATCTAAAAATTTTAAGTCTTGTGTCTTTTTTTGTATTTTTCTCTTTCATCATAAAATTCAAAAAATCAAAAAAAACATCTTTTCTAACTAATTTTCACCTTAATTTTCGAAATTTTTCAAAAAAAAAATCAAATTTCAATTTTCAAAATTTTATCTTATCATATCTTAGTTGTCAAGTTTTCAAAAATCAAAATTTTCAAAAGTAAAAATCATATATTTTTCAAAAAATTTATCTTTTTCAAAAATCTTATCTTTTTCATATCTTTTTCAAAATTCAAAAATCTCATCTCATCTTTTTCAAATTTAAAAAAAATTAATTAAATCTTTTTCAAAATCAAATTTCAAAATCTTATCTTTTTCTAAAATTTCAAATTTTAATTTCAAATCTTTTCTTATCTTATCTTATTTTTAAAATTGAAATCTTTTCTTATCTTATCTTTTATTTGTATTTTAATTATTATCTTTTCTTAATTAATATCTTATCTTCTCTCTCTTATTTTTCAAAACTATCTAACTAACTTTTCTCTCTCTCAATTTTCGAAAATCGTATCCCCATCTTCTCTCTCATCTTTTTCAAAAATACCTAACTAACTCTCTCTTCTTAATTTTCGAAAAACCACTTCTCTTTTTCTCTCTCTTACTTTTGAAAATATCCTAACTAACTCTCATCTCTCTCTATTTTCAAAAATCTCTCTCTCTATTCTCTCCTATTTTTTCAAAATTTACATTTAAAATTTAAATTCTTTTTAAATTATTTACTTAATTTTTGAAAATTTATTTATTAATTAAATAAAAATAAAATTATTTTAATTCTTATTTACTTTTTCTATTTATACTGCTCTTCTTCTCACATCTCTATTACTCAAAACTCTCCTATCCCTATTTTTTCTTCACATCTCACTTGGAGCTTCTTGCCAATTGGCACAGAAAGCTCTCTTGTGATTTCTCTTCTATTCTCTTTTCCTCTATCTTGTTCAATTTCATCTACTATATCCAAGGTATTTTTCTTTTACTTCTTTTATTTATTTTTATTTTTTATTTTTTCATCTTCTTCTTCTTTCTCTACTTCTGACTTTAAGGAGGAGCTTCTTGCCTATTGGCATAGTCTCTCTTCTTCTTTTTTTCTTCTTGTTTATGACCAGGAACAGGGATAAAGAACCCTTCTTGACTCCTGATCCTGAACTTGAGAAGACTCTAAGGAGGCGTTTACAACTAGCTAAAGCACAACACTCCAGAAGAGACCTTTTAGAAAGTTTTGAACAAGAAACAGAGGATATGGCCGAACCACAAGAGGAGCCCAGAAAGGTCCTTGGTGACTTCACCATGCCTACCTCTGACTTTTATGGCAGAAGCATTGCTGTACCTGCCATTGGAGCTAATAATTTTGAGCTTAAGTCTCAGTTAGTCTCTCTTCTGCAGCAGAACTGCAAATTTCATCGACTTCTACTAGAAGATCCACATCAGTTCTTAGCAGAATTCTTACAGATCTGTGACACTGTAAAAACTAATGGAGTTGATCCTAAAGTCTATAAGCTTATGCTTTTCCCCTTTGCTCTAAGAGACAGAGCTAAGTTTTGGATGGATGCCCAACCAAGAGAGTCTTGACTCTTGGGAAAAGCTTGTAAATGCTTTTTTGGCTAAGTTCTTTCGTCCTCGAACGATGAGCAAGATTAGAGTGGAAGTTCAAACCTTCAGACAAAGAGAAGGTGAATCCCTCTATGAAGCTTGGGAAAGATACAAGTAGCTGATCAGGAGATGTCCTCCTGATATGCTCTCAAAATGGTCCTGCATAGGCGTGTTCTATGATGGGCTATCTGAGATATCCAAGATTTCCTTGGATAGCTCTGCAGGTGGATCCCTCCACTTGAAGAAAATGCCTGCAAAAGCTAGAGAACTCATTCAGATGGTTGCAAACAACCAATTCATGTACACTTCTGAGAGGAATCCTATAAATCATGGAACCTCTCAGAAGAAAGGAGTTCATGAAGTTGAGACTCTGAATGCCATCTTGGCTCAGAATAAGATCTTGACCCAACAGGTCAACATGATCTCTCAACATCTCATTGGGATGCAAATTGCACCTGGCAGTAATCAGGAAGCTTCTCTTGAAGAAGAAGCCTATGATCCTTATCAACCCACCATGGAGGAGGTGAATTACATGGGATAAGCCCATGGAAACACTTACAACCCTTCATGGAGGAATCATCCTAATCTCTCATGGAAGGATCAACAGAAACCTCAGCAAGGTTTCAATCAAGGTGGTAGGAACCATAATAGGTTCAACAACAGACCACCATTCCCATCTTCTCAAGGGAATATGGAGACCTCTAAGCAAAGCCTCTCTGACTTAACCACTCTAATCTCCAGCCTCACTAAGACCACTCATAGTTTCATTAATGAAACAAGGTCCTCCATTAGAAATTTGGAGGTACAAGTTGGTCAACTGAGCAAGAGGATCCCTGAGATCCCTCCAGACACTCTCCCCAATAATACTGAGGTTAATCCTATAGAAGAGTGCAAGGCCATAACCATGGAGGTTGAAGCCAAATTGGAGAAGATTGGGAAGGCATTGAATTCCAGTAAAGAATCCTTCACTAGGTGTTCAACGCCCACTAGCCCAGGGAAGCTGGCGTTGAATGCCAACAAGGACATCCCTGCTGGGCGTTCAACGCCTAAAAATCTGATCAGTTATGGCGTCAATCGCCAGAAATGGATGCCAAGCTGGAGTCCAATGCCGAAAAAGGTGCCAGAATTTGAGTTCAACGCCCAAGGAAGCCTAAGCACGTGGATTTCATCAAAGCTCAGCCCAAACACTCACCAAGTAGGCCCCTGAAGTGGATTTTAGCACTAAAAAGAATATTTTACCCTTACTAGTCATTTGTTTAGTATTTAATGGATTTTATTCAAACACTTTTAGACATTTTGATTACCATTCTGTACTATTTTCGTTTTTTACTTTGTATTTTTACTTCAGTATGAGTTTCTAAACCTCCTAGGTTGAGGGGAAGAGCCTTGCTGAGTCCTATGAATTAATAAAAGTATTTCTGTTTCTTCTTCGATCTGTGTTTGATCTATCTCTAAGATCTATATCCCGATCTTCATCGTGGTGAATAGGATGATCTGACAAATTAGCTCTGTTCATCACATTAAGATGAACGTGCCTGACAAACACCCGTGTCTACTTGGGTTCGTGTGAATAGTTGACCGGAAAGCACAAACCAACAGCTATGTTTATACATCTCTCAGACGGTTAATCCACGACTTCGTTTGGGACTTCTCGAGACACCAGTTCAGCCAATTTCTAGGGAGATCAGGGTCTCCGTGGTATAGGCTAGAATCCGAAGAAGCAGCGTTCTCTGATCCGGAAGATTCGACCTTGTCTGTAGCGTTTTGAGTAAGATCGCCAAAAGAATGACTTGCTAGAGCTTCACCCTCCGTCAGATTGAATGACCACGGGCAATAGCGTTTGACCTGTAGTAGAGGAGATCAATGACCATGGGAAATGGCTTTGATCACATACAGTCTGCCATAGAAGATGATCATTCACAAGCAAGGATGACAGTAATACCAAAGTTCATTCAGAAAGACAAAGCAACTCCAACTCTCAACTCTATTCCTATTCTTATAATTAAACATTGTAATTCCATCTTTCAAATCCAACTCCTTCTGATTGCGCCTGACTAAGACCTGCAAGACAACCATTGCTTGCTTCAAGCCACAATCCTCGTGGGATCGACCCTGATTCACTCAGGTATTACTTGGACGACCGAGTGCACTTGCTGGTACTGCTGCTGTACGAACAGTGTGGGGTTTGCATACGCGCACTAACTTTTTGGCGCCATTGCCGGGGATTATTGAGTTTGGACAAACTGAAGGATTGTCTTGCTCTCTAGATCACGTAATTTTTAATTTTGTTAGCTTTTCTACATTTATTTTCTTCTTCCAAATTTTCAAAAAATTAAAAACTTTTTTCAAAAATATTTTTCTTTTCTTTGTTTAATTTTTGTTCTTGGTATTGAGTCCTGCATGTTCATGCTTTTCAATTTAAAAAATTTTAAAACTTCTTCCTATACCCTTTTTTATACTACTTCCTATACCCTTTTTTAAACTATTTGTCTTTTCTCTGTTTGAGTCCTTGTTTGTGTTCTTGGTTTGAGTCTTTGAATCTTTTATTTTTTTATTCTCTTCTTCAAAATTTTTGAAAATTTCAAAAAGTTTTTCAAAAATATTTTTATTTTCTTTGTTTGATCTTTGTTCTTGTTTTGAGTCTTTTATTTTTGTTCTTGTTGTGTTTTTTGATTTTTATGAGTCTTTCTTTCTAAAAATTTTTCTAAAATATTTTCTTTGGTTTAATCTTGTGTCAAGTTTTTAATTTTGGTATTTTCTTGTGTTTTTCGAAAATTTTGTTTTAGTTTTCTAAAAATTTTAAGTTTATTGTTCTTTTTGTGTTCTTGTGTTCTTTGAGTCTTTAAATTTTGTTCTTTGTGTTCTTGTCAGTCTTCAAAGTATTCTTGAGTCTTGTATGTGTCTTGATCTTAAAATTTTTAAGTTTGGTGTCCCTTGGTGTTTCCATCCAAATTTTCAAAAATAAAGGGCTCTAGAACTAAAAATTTTAATTCTTGTGTCTTTTTTGTGTTTTTCTCTTTCATCATAAAATTCAAAAATAAAAAATATCTTTTTTATCTTTATTTAATTATTATTTTCTAAATTTTTAAAATAAAATTCAGATTTCAATTTCAAAATTTTATCTTATCATATCTTAGTTGTCAAGTTTTCAAAAATCAAATTTTTCAAAATTAAAAATCATATCTTTTTCAAAACCTATCATATCTTTTTCAAAATTTAAAAATCTTATCTTATCTTTTTCAAAAATTCAAATCATATCTTTTTCAAAAACTTTTAAATTTCTTATCTTATCTTATTTTTAAAATTCAAATCTTTGCTCATCTTATCTTTTACTTTAATTTTATTTTTTATCTTTTCTTAATTAATATCTTATCTTCTCTCTCGTCTTTTACAAAACCACCTAACTAACTTTTCTCTCTCTCAATTTTCGAAAATTCATATCTCATTCTTCTCTCTCTTCTTTTTCAAAACCACCTAACTAACTCTCTTCTCTCTTAATTTCGAAAATTTCTCTCTCTTCTCTCTCTTCTATTTTCTAAAATATAACAATTAAAACTCAAATCTTTTTAAATTAATTTAACTTAATTTTTGAAATAATTAATTAATTAATTAATTAAAAATAAAAATATTTTAATTCTTATTTAGTTTTTCTATTTATACCTCTTCTCTTCTCATCTCTATTCATTCAACTCTACATCCTTCGACTCTTAACCTACAATTCTTTATCTTCTTTCCTTTCTTCTTCACATTTCACTGGAAGCTCTTTTGTCCAAGTGGTACAAAAAGCTTTCTAGTGATTTTTTTTATCTTTTATTCTATCTTCTTTTATTTACTCTTATCTACTATTTCCAAGCTATTTTCCTTTTACTTCTTTTATTTATTTTTATTTTTTTTCTTCTTCTTTCTTCTCTACTTCTGACTTTAAGGAGGAGCTTCTTGTCTATTGGCATAGTCTCTCTTCTTCTTTTTTCTTTTCTTCTTGTTTATGAGCAGGAACAGGGATAAAGAACCCCTCTTGACTCCTAATCCTGAACATGAGAAGACTCTAAAGAGGCGTTTACAACTAGCTAAAGCACAACACTCCGGAAGAGACCTTTCAGAAAGTTTTGAACAAGAAACAGAGGATATGGCCAAACCACAAGAGGAGCTCAGAAAGGTCCTTGGTGACTTCATCATGCCTACCTCTGACTTTTATGGCAGAAGCAATGTTGTACCTGCCATTGGAGCTAACAATTTTAAGCTTAAGCCTCAGTTAGTCTCTCTTCTGCAGTAGAACTAAAAATTCCATGGACTTCCACTGAAAGATCTACATCAATTCTTAGAAGAATTCTTACAGATCTGTGATACTATAAAGACTAATGGAGTTAATTCTGAAGTCTACAAGCTGATGCTTTTCCCCTTTGCCTTAAGAGACAGAGCTAAGTTTTGGTTGGATGCCCAACCAAGAGAGAGTCTTGACTCTTGGAAAAAGCTTGTTAATGCTTTTCTGGCTATGTTTTTTTCTCCTCAAAGGATGAGCAAGATTAGAGTGGAAGTTCAAACCTTCAAACAAAGAGAAGGTGAATCCCTCTATGAAGCTTGGGAAAGATACAAGCAGCTGATCATGAGATGTCCTCCTGACATGCTCTCAGAATGGTCCCTCATAGGTGTGTTCTATGATGGTTTGTCTGAGATATCCAAGATTTCCTTGGATAGCTCTGCAGGTGGATCTCTCCACTTGAAAAAAACACCTGCAGAAGCTAAAGAACTCATTGAGATGGTTGCAAATAACCAATTTATGTACACTTCAGAAATGAATCCTATAAATCATGGAACCTCTCAGAAGAAAGGAGTTCATGAGGTTGAGACTCTGAATGCCATCCTGGCTCAGAATAAGATCTTGACCCAACAGGTCAACATGATCTCTAAACACCTCACTGGGATGCAAACTGCACCTGGCAGTAATCAGGAAGCTTCTCTTGAAGAAGAAGCCTATGATCCTGATCAACCCACCATGGAGGAGGTGAATTACATAGGAGAAGCCCATGGAAACACTTACAACCCTTCATGGAGGAACCATCCCAATAGTTCATGGAAAGATCAACAGAAACCTCAGCAAGCTTTCAATAATAACCAAGGTGGTAAGAACCAGGATAGGTTCAATAACAGACCACCATTCCCATCTTCTTAAGCGAATATGGAGACCTCTAAGCAGAGCCTCTCTGACTTAGCCACTCTAGTCTCCAGCCTCACTAAGACCACTCATAGTTTCATTAATGAAACAAGGTCCTCTATTAAAAACTTGGAGGTACAAGTTGGTCAACTGAGCAAGAGGATCCCTGAGATCCCTCTAGACACTCTTCTCAGTAATAATAAGGTCAATCCTAGAAAAAAGTGCAAGGCCATAACCATGGAGGTTGAGGCCAAATTAGAGGAGAACGGGAAGGCGTTGAACGCCAGCGAAGAAGCTTTCACTGGGTGTTCAATGCACACAATGGCAGCAAGCCTGGCATTAAACGCCAGTGAGGAAGCCCTCACTGGGCGTTTAACACCCATCCTGGCAGAAAAGCTGGTGTTGAATGCCAGCCAGAGGGCACTGGCTGGGCGTTCAACACCCAAACAGGAAGGCTTACTGGCATTAAACGCCAGTAAGGAACCCCTCACTGTGCGTTCAATGCCCAAACAGGAAGGCTTGCTGGCGTTGAATGCCAGTGAGGAACCCCTCACTTGGTGTTCAATGCCCAATCAGGCAACCACTTCCAGCACTGAATGCCTGTGAAGAACTTCTGGCATTGAACGCCAGCAAGGACATCCCTGCTGGGCGTTCAATGCCCAGAATGCTAGAGGGACTGCCGTTTAATGCCAGTCGGGGTGGACAGCAAGGGTGTTCAATGCCCAATAAGCTGACAGAGCTAGCATTGAATGCCAACCAAAGCATATTCTCTGAGTGCCTAAACCCCACTTAAGAACCCTCTAGCCCAGAACCAAAGAAAACCATAAAAATAATTGAGGTTCCTTTGAATGCACTTCTGCAGTGCATAAGTTCTGATGACTACTCATCTTCAAGTGAGGATGAAGGCACTAGGGAAGAGCAAGTTGCTCGTTTCCTAGGACCTCTAATAAAGATGAATACTAAGTTATTTGGTACAAAGCCTTTGGAGGAAGAACCTCCACTGCTTACCAAAGAACTCCATGATTTGGTTCTGCAAGAGCTACCTCAGAAGCTTCTAGATCCTGGATACATTTTAATTCCTTGCACCATAGGCACTATGACCTTTAGAAAGGCTCTATGTGACCTAGGGTCGAGCATCAACCTCATGCCACTCTTTGTAATGGAGAAGCTGAGAATCCTTGAGGTACAAGCTGCACACGTCTCTTTAGAGATGGCAGACAAGACCATGAAGAATCCATATGGCTTAGTGGAGGATGTCTTGGTTAAAGATGAAAACCACTACATTCCTACAAACTTCATTGTCTTGGACATAGGAAAGGATGAGGATGACTGTGTCATCCTTGGAAGACCTTTTTTAGCCACAGCTAATGCTTTCATTGATGTGGCTAAGGAAGAACTAACCCTAAAGTTAGGGGAGGATCACATTTTATTCAAGATGCTTCATCCCAATTCTCCCTCTAAAAGAGAGATAACAGTGCAACACCTAGTGTGCCAACCTTCTCTTTCTGTGCAGAGCTCAGCAAATCCCCCAGAAATCAATTCTAAGTTTGGTGTTGGGCAGCCCTCAACAAGCTCTAAGCACAAAGGTACTAAAAAGAAAGGACTTAAAGGCTGGAGGGACAAGAAAGTCCCAACTGAAGGCCTCTCACCTGGCATGAGGGTTGTCTTCACTAAGAATCCAATCCTACCACATACAGTGAGCCGTGTCTTATCTCTAGAGTATGTAGAACTCATTCATGAGAGGACAGGAAGAAAATTCACTGTCAAGGGCGAAAATTTGAGCCCTTACTTACCTCCTTAAGGAGCTGAAGGTCAAGCTAGTGACTTTAAAAGAGCGCTTGTTGGGAGGCAACCCAACTTTACTCAACTTTATTTATTTTATTTTTATTTTGTTTTTTTTCAGTCTTAGAGTCATGATCATGTGCATCAGTCTAGAGACAGAATTCACAACAGTGAAAACAGAACACTCCGAAAAGAGTGTTAAAGTTGAACGCCAGTAAAGAAGCCCTCCTGGGCGTTCAACACCCCAAGTGGGAAGCATTGCTGGCATTGAACGCCAGCCAGGGAGCAGCCCCTCGGCGTTCAAACGCCAGTACAGATAAGCAGGGAATCTGAAATTTCCTAGCCTCTCATGAATTGTGGGTCCCACAGAATCTTACCTACCCCACTTAACCCCACCTACTTTCACACTTTCCCATACACACTTCCCTAAAAACCCTAGCCCAATCACATCCATACAATTTTCCCAAACCATCATAACTCCCACCTATCTCAGCCACTTCAAAAATCAAATTTCCCACCCAAACTCACCTTATGAAGAAACCAAACCCTACCCACTCCTATAAATACCCCTCTCCATAACCCTTCATACACACACATCTCATACCCTCTCCACCCCATAATGCCGAGCCCTCTCTCCCTCTCTCTCTATATTTTCTTTTTTTTTCCTCTCCATTCTTCTATTTTTGCTCGAGGATGAGCAAAGTTTTAAGTTCGGTGTTGGAAAAGCATAGCTTTTTTTTATTTTCATTACCATTCATGGCACCCAAGGTTGGAGACTCCTCTAAGAAGATGAAAGAAAAGGCATTAGCCAGTCCCTCTGAATCTTGGGGGATAGAGAGATTCATTACTAAAGCATATCAAGACCACTTCTATGAAGTAGTGGCTGAGAAGAAAGTGATCCTTGAGGTTCTTTTCATGCTCAAGAAGAATGAGTATCCAGAAATTCGAAGAGAGATTCGAAGAAGAGGTTGGAAAGTCCTAACCAACCCCATCCAAGAGGTTTAGATTCTCATGGTGCAAGAATTCTATGCTAATGCATGGGTTACTAAAAACCATGACACTAGTGTGAACCCAAATCTAAGGAATTGGATCACCATGGTCCGAGGAAGAATCATAGATTTCAGCCCAGAAAGTGTGAGGTTGGTGTTCAACTTGCCTCTATTGCAAGGAGATATTCATCCTTACACTAGAAGAGTCAACCATGATCAAACACTACAAGAAAAATACCTATTCAGCCACACTTTTTTTAAGCTACATTTGAAAAGCGTAGCCTATTCTATGAATAGGCTACGCTTTTCTCCATGTTGCCTTTTATAAGAGAAAAGAATACACAATTGCAGCATCATTTAAAAAGTGTAGCCTTAGGTATTATAGAAATCACTTATAAAGCGTAGCCATAGGTTAATATCTATAGGTTCACTTTTCATATCAAAGAGGACACTTTTAGAGGGTAGCCTATTTGTTAAATTTTGGGTGCATTTTAAAAGCGATGCCTAATATATCTAGAGTAAAAAATTTGACACTTAGTGAAATTTTTTCCTCTTTTTCCTGAAAGCAAACTCATCACACTTAGTAAAATTTTTGTGATTCAATTCCCTCCAAATGTCACTCAATCACCTTCGTCCCCTTTCGTAAACCCTCAGTCTCACTTTTTCCTGAAAGCTCACTCATCACCTTCATCCCCTTCATCGCGAAGTAGAAGCCCTGGCCATCGTTGCCCTGCTCACCATCGTTGCCCTGCTCACCATCAGTCTCACTTTTTCCTGAAAGCCCTGCTCACCATCGTTGCCCCCCACTCACTCTCTTCACTCTCGGCATTGACCCTCTCACTCTCGCTCTCGCTACTGACCCTCTCACTACAAGAAGAAACCCTCTCAGTCTCGCCATTGACCGTCATCGCCCCCCACTCACCACTCACCCGCACTCACCACTGTCCACATTGCTGCACTACTGACCGTCGCTCCTCTTCGCCATCTTGCACTGATCGTCGCTGCGCTGCCCTCACCATCGTCGCTGCGCCGCTCTCACCATCGTCATCTCCGTGCTTCTCATCATCGTCTTCTCCGTGCTCACGTCATTGAATAGGTATGTATTGATTTCTATTTGGTTCTGAAATTTTAGAGACTTAGGGTTCCGATTTTAGGGGTTTTAATTTGGGAGTTTTAATCTGTGAAATATGGGTTTGTGAACTGTAATTTGATAACATGCATGCTGTTGTTGATGAAGATGTGTGGTATTTTAGGGTTTGTGCACTGTGATTTAATATACATCTTGTCTATTTTCTCTTCTTTCCTTGTTTTGCAGCCTGGTTTATCTTGACATTCTCATGCCACCATTAATAGAGAAACAGTAGCAACTTCCAATTTTTTTTGCAGCCTGGTTTGTCTGGTTTTGTAATTTTTTTTGAGGATTTGTTGTTCTGATATTTGGGGTTTTACAATCTTGTGTAATTTCTGCTTCTTACTATGTTAGAGTTTGCTTTTTATTTTGTATTTTGCTTTATTATTTTGCATCTTGCTTTGTTAGGGTTTGTAGTTGTTATTAGTGTTATTCTCTCATTGGAAACTAAGTACCAGCAGGTTTGGCAAGTGAGACTATAACCGATGACAGGGATACAACATATGAAGAGGATATCAACTCTGCTGGGACCAAGAAAAGTGATTCAAAAAGGTACAAGTTGTCTTACAAGCTTGCTGAGCAAAATCGATTTTCTGGTCCTTTCTATATCAAGTTAGTTTCTTCCAAATATTGAATTAACCTCAATGTAAAGTGTCAGCCGGACACTGAAAAGTTTCACATGCTGTTGGAAAATTTAGAATAATATATTAATTCTATTCAAATTACAGGTTAAAATGACGTTAGAACTTTTGTGAAAAAATGAGGTTCAACTCTGCTCCTATATTAATGATATTCAAGGTCAGGGATATGGAAAGAAAGCAGGTCACTCAATGTTCTTTCTTGAGAATATTTTTGTTCCACCAATCAAATTCCACCCTCCCACTAAAGGAGGTGATATGGTAAGTGTGAATAATAAATAAAGACTGTTAACGAGTTGTACTATTTCTCTATCTTCTTTGTTTGTACTTCATGTTCTTGCTTCTACTATGGAGTGTGGAATATTTCCAAAGTTTGTCAATGCAAGGTATAGGTTTAGGGAAGTACTCTGAATTTGAAATTGTTGTGGGATATAAATGTAGGAAAAATGTACTTATGAAATTGTTAGCAGATATATATAGATTGGAAAATGAAGGATTTTTGTTAGAAAATTCTATCATGACTCATGCGGGCCATTCTTAGGAAAGCAAGCCAGCAGGATGTAAAGGTAATATGAAGGGAGGATATAAGGATGAAATGCAAATCCAGTTTCTTTCTTGGTTTATCACAAGAACACACTTACCCTTTCAATTTAGCTAATCTCATTTAATAGGATAAGGCTTGTAAATTGCTGGCATTCAAAGTATAACTACTCCTTTTTAGTCCTTTCATTGTTTTGTGAATACTTGACTATCTTTTTTATTCTACATTCACCTTATTGACTTGGACTTGGGCAATTGTGTTTGTAGGTATTGGAGCATGCTCATACTGTTTTGTTGAGTAAGATTATGCAGTCTAACATAAGATTAGGGGATGCCCATCTAAACAAGAAGGATCCCTCGATGGTTTTAGCCAGGTGGGTGGAACTTCAGCAATCTGTAAATGTGCTCTTTACCAGTAACACTTCTGGTGAGAATTTATGCTGTTTTGTTTTGTTTTGGTTTCTTTTTTTAGTTGTAACATGCAGACCTGGGTGTAGTTGGGTAATATATTTTATAAATATCTTTAGATTCTTGTTTGATTCTTGTTGCCCCCATTCTTCCAAAAAACGGGATAGAATTTCAGCACAAGGCAAAAAATAGACTTATGGTAATTCACGCTTTGTGATAAGTGGTTTCGTGACGATACATTTGCATAGCCACTAGTTCATAATGCAGAAAAATTAATTGGCTTGATGCATCACCATTTGCTGCTTTTATGGAAAGGAAACTTTATGCTATTAGATTATGCTTTCTCTCCCAATTTAAATTTCCAGTCAGTTTTCCTGCTAATATGCTACTTTTGCTTCTTGACATTGCAGGAAAAACAGAATATGTTTATGCTCGTGTGAAGCTTTCAAGATATTCTTTAGAGGTTTTTCTGTTCATTATCCTTAAAAAATCTTGCCGTCTATGTTTGTTTAATGTTTTTTTTTTCCGAGGATGCAAGTTCCATGGTTAATATAATATATCAAATATTTATGTGGCTTTTTCCTTAAACCTACAGGTAGCTTTGATTCTAGACCACATATATAATTCCATATAGTAACACATATTTAACAAAATAATTTCAAAATGATTTAGAGTCAACTGAACTTTTCAAACAAATTGAAGCAAAATGCCCAAGAAATTCAACCCTTAAGATCCGGACCACAGAGCCAGAAAACACAACATAAAATACCAAAAAATGTGTTTCCTCATTTCCATAAGGAAATGCATCAGAACAAGGGAAGAACAAGTGTCATACAATTTCTGAGTAAGCACTAGACATTACACATATGTGAGGGGAAATAATCTTGTGTAGTTTATTAGGGAACTTGTCTTTATTGTTAAGTGTTATAATTAATACAATTGTGTACTGCAGTTTAAATAAAAGACTTGATGTTAGGGGGAGCATTAGATTTGTATAAGGTTTATAAAGAAGTATCCTTATTCATAGAATGAGCGAGGACTAAAAAACTCAAAAAAGGAAAATTTCAGGCTAATTCCCTTGAGATATACACAAGGATATGTTCAGACCACTAGCTCATGTATTCATCTATGATTTATTTGTGTTTATTACTTTATTACACTTTGTAAGAAAATGTCATTGCTGATTATTAATTATACTCTTGTTAGGTTCTGTCTGAAGATTTGCCTGCTACTATTTCTAAAATATCATTTCCAAAGACGATGAAATGGAATTCCCAGGTATGTGGGATTTGAGGCAGATGAAGAACCAGAAATCTCCCAAATACGATCTTCCGTTGAACAAGATATTTAAAGAACAAGATTTTTTTCTCTTCTATCAGAAGGTTAATAATTTTTATTAGAAGATACTTATGTAGGATACAATATTTTGGTTTTTTATAGTTTATTAGTAGTAAATTCTAAGTGGTCTAATGTATATTTTGATATGGGTATGTTTAATTTAGTGTGAGATGTATGAATACTCATTTATGATCATCCCAATATTTTTAGTTCATTATAAATATATTTTGTTAAAGGATAATTTTTATTATTTAAAGAATATTGTATGGTATTATTATGTATTTATTTTTATTTTATAATTTTTGACTAATTTAATTAAAAAAAATAGGATTATATAATCATATTACTAAATATTAGGTTTTAGAAAAAAAATTATTAGAATATATATATAGAAAATAAAAAAAAACAATGAGGGACCTAAGGCTACACTTATATACAGTAGCTATAGTATACAAAAAAAAAAAGAGGGATCTAAGGCTACGCTTATAAAAAGTAGCTATGGTATACAATGTGGCTATGCTTTACAAGTGATGCAGTAGTGTTGAAAAGCGTAGCCTATTCTGGAAAAATGAAAGCTGAAAAGCGTAGCCTTTGATCCTGGACAACATCACTTGAAAAGCGTAGTCTATTCCCAAACGCCAAAAGCGTAGCCCTTGGTGCAGAAAAGCGTAGCCTTTGAGAATAGGCAACGGCCGAATAGGAATCACCCCAAAAAGCGTAGCCGTAGCCCAAAAAGCGTAGCCGTAGCCTAAGGCATCATTTTTTTTCACTTTTGGCTACACTTTTCAAGTGTACCTGAATGGGTGTTTTTCTTGTAGTGAAAGATTGGATCAAGTGCTCTCAGATATCTGTGTAGAAGGCACACAGTGGAAAAGAAATTCCCAAGGCAAGCCCATTCAATTAAGAAGGGCTGACCTAAAGCCCATAGTTAGAGGATGGTTGGAATTTATCCAAAGAACCATCATCCCTACTAGCAACCGGTCAGAAGTGACTGTTGACAGAGCCATCATGATTCATTGCATCATGATTGGAACTGAGGTGGAAGTTCATGAGGTGATTCCTCAAGAACTGTACAAGGTAGCTGAGAAGCCTCAGACCAATGCCAGGTTGGCATTTTGCACACCTCATCTGTCACTTATGCAATTTACAAGGAATTGTCATAAATGGAGATCTCTCCATTGGGGAGGATAAGCACATCACTAAGAAGCGAATGGAGCAAACCAGAGAGCATGCACAAGAGCCTGTGCATCCGTCTCATCATGAAATCCCTGAGATGCCTCAAGGGATGTATTGTCCTCTCCAAAGGTATTGGGATCAATGGCAAACTTCTCTTGGAGAATTGAGCAATAACATGGAGCAACTGAGGATAGAGCATCAAGGACAGGTTACCACCCTCAATGAAATAAGAGAAGACCAAAGAGCCATAAGAGAAAACCAAAGGGCTATGAGGGAAGAGCAACAAAGGCAAAGGGATGACATAAAAGAGATCAAACATCACATTGGATCCTCAAGGAGGAGCACCAGATGCCACCCTTAAAGGTGAATTCATTCTCTTTACACCCATATCCTGTTATTTTTCTGTTTTTTGTTTGTTTATTTATCTGTTCTCTTGTACTAGTTGCATGATCATTTGCGTTGATGTCTTAAAAGTTATAAAATATTTTATATATCTCTCACCTTGCTTAAATAAATATTTTTATCTAAAAAGAACTGAAAGATGCATGAATTTAAAGTTTAAAATAATATTAGTTTAATTAGTTTGATGTGGTGTCATCTGCTTTTGTTTTCTGAATGTATGAAATAAACAGTGCATGTTTGAAGTTGAAATTTTAGAATGTTGGCTCTTGAAAGAATAAAGAAAAAAGAAAAATATTATTGATACTATGAAAAATCTGAAAATTGATTCTTGAAACAAGAAAAAGTAGCAAAAAGCAAAAGAAAAAGCATGTTGCAAAAGATAAAAATTTATGCATGTGAAAAAGAAAGAAAAAAGTGGCGAAAAAAAAGCAGAAAAATCCATTACTGCCTAAAAATGCAGGAAAATGAGGGCAGATTGAAAAAGCCAGTAACCTTTTAAACCAAAAAGTAAGGGTAAAAGGACCCAAGGCTTTGAGCATCAGTAGTTAGGAGGGCCTAAAGGAATAAAATCCTGGCCTAAGCGGCTAAACCAAGCTGTCCCTGACCATGTGCTTGTGGCGTGAAGGTGTCAAGTGAGAAGCTTGAGACTGAGCGGTTAAAGTCGTGGTCCAAAGTAAAAAGAGTGTGCTTAAGAACTCTGGACACCTCTATCTAGGGACTTTAGCAAAGCTGAGTCACAATCTGAAAAAGTTCACCCAGTTAAAGTGTCTGTGGCATGAATGTATCCGGTGGTAATACTGGAAAACAGAGTGCTTAGGGTCACGGCCAAGACTCAGAAAGCTGTGTTCAAGAATCAAAATAAGGTTAACTAAGAGAGTCAATAATATCATCAGGATTCTAAGTTCCTAAACATGCCAACATCTCAGAGTTTCAATGGATAGTGAGATGCGAAAACTATTCAGAAGCAAAAAGCTAATAAGTCCCGCTCATCTGATTTTAACTAAGCTTCATTTGAAACTTAGAAATTTATTGTATTTTAATTTTCTTTTCCAGCCTACTGTGTTTTTAGTTGCTTGGGGATAAGCAACGGTTCAAGTTTGGTGTTGTGATGAGCGGATATTTTATACGCTTTTTGGCATCCCTTTCATATAGTTTTTAGTAGTTTTTGTTTAGTTTTTATTGAGTTTTTATAGTTTTTAGTGTTAATTTCACATTTTTGGATTCTACTATGAGTTTTTGTATTTTTGGGCAATTTCAGGTATTTTCTGGCTGAAATTAAGGAGTTGGAGTAAAAGTCTGATTCAGAGACAGAGAAAGCACTACAGATGTTGTCCAGATCTAACCTGCCTGCATTCGGAAGTAGAAGTCCAAATGGAGCACTCTCAATGGCTAAAGAAAGTTGACTTCTAGAGCTTTCTAGAAATATATAATAACCCATATCTTGCTTCGTATTAGAAGGCCCAAAACCGGCATTCAACGCCAGCCATCTGACCAGTTCTGGTGTCCAGCGCCAGAAAGGGATTCCAAGCTAGAGTCCAACGCCCAAAAAGGTTCCAGGAATGGAGTTTAATGCCCAAGGAAGCCTAAGCACGTGGATTTCATCAAAGCAGAGCCCAAACACTCACCAAGTGGGGTCCAGAGGAGGATTTTAGCACTAAAAAGACTATTTTACCCTTACTAGTCATTTGTTTAGTATTTAAGGGATTTTATTCAGACACTTTTAGACTTTTTGCTTACCATTCAGTCCTATTTTCATTTTTTACTTTATATTTTTATTTCAGTATGAGTTTCTAAATCTCCTAGGTTGAGGAGAGGAGCCCTGCTGAGTCCTATGAATTAATAAAAGTATTTTTGTTTCTTCTTCGATCTGTGTTTGATCTATCTCTAAGATGTATATCCCAATCTTCATCGTGGTGAATAGGATGATCTAACAAATTAGCTCTGTTCATCACATTAAGCTGAACGTGCCTGACAAACACCTGCGTCTACTTGGGTTCATGTGAATACTTTGCTGGAAAGCACGAACCAACAACTATATTTATACATCTCTCAGACGGTTAATCCACAACTTCGTTTGGGACTTCTCGAGACACCAGTTCAGCCAGTTTCTGGGGAGATTAGGGTCTCCGTGGTATAGGCTAGAATCCAAAGAAGCAGCATTCTCTGATCTGGAAGATTCGATCTTGTCTGTGGCGTTTTGAGTAGGATCGCCAAGAAAATGACTTGCTAGAGTTTCACTGATAAACCACTATTTCATGGTTTATCTTGTGCTCAATTGAGTGGTTTTTATCAACTCTTTACCCACTTATTCATACTATTTGCATGGTTTTACATTTGCCTTCCTAATTATGTGCTTTGATAAAACATGCTTCTTTGGCCTTAAATTCCCTATGTTTAATCCTCTCTTATTACCATTAGATGCCTTGATATGTGTGTTAAGTGATTTCAGGAATTACAGGGCAGGAATGGCTTAGAGGATGGAAAGGAAGCATGCAAAAATGGAAGGAATACAAGAAGTTGAAGGAATTGCAAAGCTGTCCAGTCTGACCTCTCTGCACTCAAACGGTCATAACTTGAGCTACAGAGGTTCAAACGACGCGGTTCTAGTTGCGTTGGAAAGCTAACGTCCGGAGCTTCGATTTGATATATAATTTGCCATAACTGCCCTGAAGTTAGGGGACGCGAACGCGTGAATGACACGCCCGCGTCGCAGCTGCGAACTTCAATCCACGCTAACACGTGAATGACGCCTCCGCGTCACTTTGCCGCGACCTGAACGTACCAGAATACGCTGGGAGTGATTTTTGGGCTGTTTTTTATCCAGTTTGCGGCCCAGAAAACACAAATTAGAGGCTATAAAGTGGGAGAATGCATCCATTCATTATCATGCTTTTAAGAAGCTTTTCACATTCACAATTCTAGGAGTAGATGTAGTTTTTAGAGAGAGAGGTTCTCTCCTCTCTCTTAGGATTTAGAATTAGGATTCTTTTCACTTCATGATTTTTTCATCTTTTGCGATCACAGGTTCAATGTTCCTTTTATTTATTTTTCTAATTTAATTTATGAATATCTATGTTAGATTTGATTTCTTTTATTAATGCAATTTGAAGTATTTTTATATTTAATTTTGCTTTGCTTTTAATTTAATTTAGATATTTTCCCTTTTGCCTTTGGTTAAATAATTGGTGACTCTTGAGTTATCAAACTCATTGTTGATTGAAAATTGAAATTCTTCAAGAATTAATTCGGGTTCCAATAACTCTAACTTTTCCCAAGGAAAGACTAGGACTTGAGGAATCAGAATTAATTCATCCATTTAACTTACCTTCATAGTTAGAGGTTAACAAAGTGGGAGAAAAATCTAATTCTCATTACAATTGATAAGGATAACCAGGATAGGACTTCCAGTTTTCATACCTTGCCAAGAGTCTATTTTATAGTTATTTATTTATTTTATTCTTCTTATGCAACATACTGCTCCCTTACTTTCTAAAACCCCTAATTTACAAAACTCATAACCAATAAAAAGAACATACCTCCCTGCAATTCCTTGAGAAGACGACCCGATGTTTAAATACTCGGTTATCAATTTTAAAGGGGTTTATTACTTGTGACAACCAAAACGTTTGTACGAAGGGATTTCTGTTGGTTTAGAGACTATATCTACAACGCGACTGTTTTTATAAAATTCTTTACCACCATAAAATCCTAACGTCATTCACCCTCCGTCAGATTGAAGGACCACGAGCAACAGCATTTAACCTATAGCAGAGGAGATCAATGACCACGGTCAATGGCTTTGATCACATATAGCCTGTCATAGAAGAAGATCATTCACAAGCAAGGAAGACAGTAATACCAGAGTTTATTCAGAAAGACAAAGCAACTCCGACTCTCAAATCTATTCCTATTCTTATAATTAAACATTGTAATTCCATCTTTCAAATCAAACTCCTTCTAATTCCACCTGACTAAGACCTGTAAGACAACCATTGCTTGCTTCAAGCCATAATCCTCGTGGGATCGACCCTGACTCGCTCAGGTATTACTTGGACGACCGAGTGCACTTGCTGGTACTGCTGCTGTACGAATAGTGTAGGGTTTGCATACGCGCTCCAAAAATCTACTCCATAACTATAATGGACATTTTCTCAAACACTTGGTTAGTAAGAATGAAAGACATTGTGAAATTGAGAATAGAATTCATATCAAAGTTATCTACTACAAACAACTAACAACAACAAAGCAATCAACAACAATAAACATGAAATTCCTCAATGAATTAATAGAAATCAATGTAAACAAGATCCAAATCTAAGATTCAATATGACTAGAATGACAAGAACATTAAATGAGAGTAGGAAAATGAGATCTACAAATTAAAGCAATGTAAAATTTAATTAACACAAATCTAATCAAAGGATCCAAGTGAAATTGAAATTGAGAAGGCTAAGATCTAGAAAGAGGTGAGAGTTTCTCTCCCTCCAAAACAAGAACTAAAAATTAGCTCAAATTGTGTCAATTGTGTGTATGATTGAATCCCCCCTTCCCCTTGGATCCTTGGGTCTTTTCCATGTAGAATTCAACTTCAGATTGGGCCTAGAGCCTCCCAGAAATCGCCAACCATGATTTCATTAATGATGTCACGTGCTGGGCATCATGCGTGTAGGTCGGCCATGCGTGCGCATCATATGAACCTCTCAGGCCACGCGTACGCGTCAGTCACGCATACGCGTCAGTGGAATTTAGCATCACCATGCGAATGCGCCAGCTTTTGCACGCGAGACCCAGCTGCATGCGTACACGCATGCGCGTCAGCCACGCGTGCGCGTCGCCACCAATTCTCCCAAGCTCCATTCTTCATGTCCCTTCCACTTGTGCATGCTTTCTATCCGTCTCCTAGGTCATTCCTACCCTATATACTCTGAAATCACTTAACAAACGTATCATGGCATCAAATGGCATCAAGAGAGGATTAAAATTTGGCGTTTTTAGGGTTAAAGAAGCATGTTTTAAAGCATGAAGCAAAATTAGGAAGGAAAAATAAAACTATGCATTTTATATGAATAAGCGTGAAAAATATTGATAAAACCTCCCAAATTCTACACAAGATAAATCCTAAAATTGGGGTTTATCTAGGCCCATGGAGTAAATTCCCTTTGACAATTGGAGGTTCAAATCCGTGTTTAATGAGATACAACTTAAGTGGATGAGACCCAAGAAAATACTACCCGAGATAGGATTCTAACTTCCTGATAATGAATGCCAAGAAATCAAGGACAAGATTGAGAGGAGGAGGTGGGAGCTTCTCACCAGTCCACCAACAAGAATAAATGCAAATCTTGTTAGAGAGTTCTATGCCAACACGGTGAGGGAAGATACAAGCAAGGACACCTCTTACAAGAGCAATGTAAGAGGTGTAGAAGTTGACTTTAGCCCCAAGGCTATCGTGAAAGTTCTTGGGCTTAGATCAACACCTTTCGAAGAGGCAAGCTATCATGCAAGAGTGAGTGGCGACCCTGATTGTGAGCAAATTGTCAATGACATCCGTGTGAAAGGGGCTGACTAGGTAAGGGATTCCAAGAGAATGCCAATGTTTATTAGAAGAGGAGACCTTATCCCGGAAGCCAAAGGATGGTATGAGATTGTATGGAGATCCATCCTCCCTAGTGTAAACACTTCAGAGGTTAATATCAAGAGAGCCACCATGGTGCATTGCATTATGACAGGAGGGGAAATAAGAGTCCATGAACTCATAGCAAAGAACATCCAAGAGATATTAGAGAAGAGTGATCCTGGCTCTTGGCTCTACTATCCTAGCACCATATTGCGCCTATGCAAGAAATCTAAGGTGGTGTTTGAGGATGTAGACCCTGATTGGTTAAACCCAGGCAAGCCAATCACTCCTCAAAGATTGTCATATGTCACGGCTGCCCAATCAGAGAAGGCCTCAAAGGAAGAGGAGAAGGGAGGAACAACAAGCTCCAACACCAGCCACTATGGACATAAGCCAAATACAAGAAGCTATCGATGGTCTATCTAGACAATACCTGGAGAATCAAGAACAACAAAGAAATTTTTAACTCCAACTCATGGACCAGCAAAGGGTATTCCAATCCCAAATGATGGATCAACAAAGGGAGCTACACATGCAATTCATGGAGCAACAAAAAGAACATTACTCCCAACTATGTGAATCTATCCATCAAGTGGCTGAGAAACAAGTCCAATAAGAAAGGCACATCCAAGAGCTCAATCAACACCAGAATGTCTACATGAAGACTTTCATGAGTATATGGTTCTCAATGAAGGGAGGCATCTAGACAAGGTTGAGTATGACATGAGTACTCAAGCTAGGCTTAATTATTTGGTCAGTTTTCTGCCTCAGTTGAACCTAGGAATACCAAACTATGAAGACATTAGCGAAAGAATAGAGTCAAGAGAAGTTGAAAGAGCCAGACGCAATGAAGACAAAGCTAACAAAAAAGATGGAGGATGCTGGCTTTTGGAAGAAGCTGAAGGAGAAAGGAGGAGCAAGTAGCCAGCAAGAGGGAGATCAAAAAGGAGAGAAGAAGAAGAAGAAGGGAAAGCAAGCTAAAGAGTAAAAGGTGGTTGATGCACGGAAACTTGTCTCTCAACAATTTCTCTCGTCAAGTAAAAACTCACAATAGAGTGAGGTCGAATCCCACAGGGATTGATTGGTCAATCAACTTTAATTAGAGGAATGTTCTAGTTGAGCTAAGCAGAATTTGATGTGAGAATTGCACGAAATTAAATGGCGGAAAGTAAATAACAGAAAATGTAAATACTGGAAATAAAGAGCTGAATGTAAATGGCGGAAGGTAAATTGCAGAATCTTAAATGGGGAATGGGAAATTTAGCATGAAAGTAAATTTCAGAAATTAAAGAGAATGGGTAAGATCAGAAATGGGAGATTCATTGGGCTTAGGAGATGATGCATTCTCCAGATCAAGTTCATTTTCATCTCTTCCTCAATCAATGCATTCATTGATCTCCTTGACAATCTTAAGTGATTGAATTCCAATTCCTTGGAAATTCAATCTCTCAAATCTTGATCAATAGCCAATTCCTTGGTCTAATTGCTCATGAGAAGAGATGAAGTATTGTCACTGATTGTACCACATGTATTTCCAAATCAAAGTATTGGGAGAATTATATGTCACCATATCCGCCCAAACCCCAATTTGGTCCAACATGAGAAAGCATTTCTAGCATGATCTCTTCATTCCTCTTCCAAGGTTCTGAAGAGATCTAAGTACGAATAGCTTCTTTTCCAAGACAACTACCTAATTGGATGAAGATTGAAAGCTTTCTAGTAAAATCAAGAGAAAAAAAAGAAGAAGAATAATGAAAACTATTATTGATCCATCAAATTACAACAGAGCTCCCTAACCCAATGAAAGGGGTTTAGTTGTTCATGGCTCTAGGAATGGAAAACAAAGATGGAGAATGCATTCTGAAAGTAAAACTAGAAGTTGCAAAGAAAGTAAAATTATACAGAGAGTAGTCCTCTCAATCCAAAAGCTTTTCTCTAGTTCAAAACTACTCCTATATATACTACTCTTCTGATCTTTCAGTTGGCTCTTCAAGTCTTGGATATGGGCCTTTGGATCTTGAGTTGAAGCAGTTTGGAATCTTCAGTGGGCTCAGCTTTACTTGCAGAGAAAGTATGAAGTAGGAATGGACTTTGGCTAGGACGTTAGTGGCGTTAACGTTAAGTGAAAATGCGGGTTCGAGAACGTTAGTGACGATCACCTTTTGCACTAACATTCCTAGCCCAAGATGAGTTGCATTAACTTCAATGTCAGTGGCACTAACGTGACCACTAACGTTGCCTCTTGGTCCATCGCGAGCGTTATTGGCGTTTACCTTTGCCAATAACGATGCCCTTAGCCCCTTTTTCTCACGTTAGAGTCCACGTTAGTATAACTAATGTGGCTCTTAACGTGGGCATGCCTTAGCCTCGAGAGCGTTAGTGACACTTACCTTTGTCACTAACTCTCCAAACCCCCCTTCTCACGTTAGTGCCCCACGTGAATTGTCTTAACGTGGCCACTAACATGGTGGTAATTGCCATCTCCAACGTTAGTGACAAAGGTGAGTGATAAACCCATATTTTATGATATATTTTGTGCTTAATCTGAGTGATTTATTCAATCCTTCATCCACTTATTCATATTAATTGCATGGTTTTACTTTCCCTTCTTCATTATGTGATGTATGTGAGAAACATGTTTTCTATGCTTTAAAATTAATTATTTTAATTACCTTTATTTCCAATCGATGCCGTGATTAGTGTGTTGAGTAGTTTCAGATCTTCTAAGACAGGAATGACTTAAAGGATGGAAAGGAAACATACAAAAATAGAAGGAAAGCACAAAACGGAGTTTTTGGAGAAACTGGCATTCACGCGATCGCATGGAGTTTTTGATGTTTGATTTCAATTTTTGCTATTTCTATATCTATTTGAATCATCATCAACCTATTTTCCTTATTTGGATATGAGTTACTTATAGCTTCTAATTGTGAATACTTGTTACTTGGAATATTTGCATTATGCCACTTACTTTAACCCACTTTTTACTAACTCACTAATGTTAACTTCCTAAACTCTTTTTCCATTCTAACCAAACTAACTTTTCAAAACTTCTCTTCTGATTTTCTTTCACTTTCTTTTAACATTCTAACCATGGCATGATGTTAATTTTTCTATTTAACATGAATTCATTTACATTTTGGATTGTGAATTCTCCTTTTCAGACTTTTAACTCCTATACAATCCTTAATGCACATTTACTTAACTCATTTTCCTTATCCTTTTGCTCCTTTGCCACTTTGTGTTTCTTTTGATTATTTGTCTATTTGTTTTCCTATTTTCACTATATCCTGGTTTTCTATTTTTCAGGATGTCTGCCACCCAGAGAAAAGGAAAAGGAAAGGCTACTACTGGCAAACGAAAAAGAGGAGAATCCTCCATGTCCATTATGGATATTATGCACGATGACTCCTTGCGGGAGAAAAATTTTACCCCGCAGGAGAAGGCCGACCAGCTAATACCTGCTACTGATCCAGTGAAATTTGCAAACCGATACTATGAGCTGAAGTATCCGGTGTTTGCAAACTCCAGGAACCTATACCTGGAGAGAACTTTGAAGATCCCAAAAGAACTCCAGTAATACACCTCTGACCAGATCAAACAAAGAGGCTGGTTCTTCCTGGAGAGAAACCTGACTAAGGTCAATGCATCTTGGGTTAGGGAATTCTACTACAATTACTTCAAAACCTCCCTAGATGCAGTGAACCTTAGAGGAAAGCAGATTCTGGTGACTGAAGAGGCCATTGAAGATGTTCTGAAGCTTCTGCCTAAAACTGATCAGCTGGATGGTTATCAGAAAGCTGAGGAGGATATGTGCTTCATGCAATTTGATTGGGATGCAGTCAAGGCCCGGATAGCCCTTGACCCGACCATTCCTTGAATTATGGGTCAGAACACCACCATGCCAAAGGGAATCAAGCGGATTTACCTGAATGATGAGGCTCGGCTATGGCATCAGATACTTAGCAACTTCATTATGCCGAGTACTCACGAGACTGAGATACCAGCCGCTATGATCACCCTCCTATGGTGTGTGATGGAGGGTAAGGACATGTACTTGCCACGCTTTATCCGGTACCACATGGCCAGGGTCCACGTCTGAGGCACTCT
>NC_029785.2:65123058-65145666 GCF_000816755.2 Arachis ipaensis | reverse complement strand
AGGAACTTTCTGGCTTTGGGCTACAGACCTCCATTCCTCACTGCTACTGCTGACACAGCCACACCATCTGCCGGCCCCTCTTCCTCTACAGCTGCCCCAGCTACCCCTGCCACCACTACTGCACCTCCACCTGCCCCGGCGCCCATCTATCATCTAGTGCACCGCCAGTTTCGAAGGCTTGACTAGATGGAGAGTCGCAACAAGCGACGTTATGAGTACCTGAAGCTGATGATACGCTCTGGTGACATCCCCTCCAAGCCTGACACACCATCCGAGGCATCTGAGGAGGAGGCGGATGATCACAAGGCAGAGACCCATCCCTAGAGCGAGGCTGCACAGGCAGGCACAGAGCAGGCCGCATCACATCAGGAGGCTCCGCCTCAGATTCAGGCTGTAGACCCCGAGATCCCTATCCAGTCAGCACCTCCTCTGCAGCAGGCAGCTCCTTAGACCACCACCACAGAGACTCCAACTACCCACCCTTCTAGTGATGACACCCCTTCACACCCTGCTTAAGTGAGCATCGGAGACGATGCTACATTTTAAGTGTGGGGAGGTCGCCATCTCTGGCGTTCTTTTTTTTGGTGAACCATTACATACTCTTTTTATTTATTTTGCTACTTTTCTGTATTTTTATTTTTATTTTCTCAGTACTTATATATATTGCTATTTTTATGTATTTTTACTCTATCTCTGCATTTTGCACTTTAGTTCACATTTTAGCCATTTAGTTTTAGTTGTAATTCTAACTTATTAGTTATAGACATTGTGGATTAATTAGTATAGTTTACCCTTTTTAGCATAAGATAGCTTAGTTTAAATTGAAAAATATAAAAAGGAAGTAAACTAGGAACTTGAACATAATAGAAACAATCCACCCACCTTGTATATATAGCATTACATGTTAGTTAGTTAACAACATTTCATCAAGGAGAAACACTAGCACTTTAAAGCCATTCAATATAAATTTTACATTGAGAATAATGGGAATTTTTAACTAAACCTGCATGACATACATAACTGATAAATGATTTTTGAGCTAGAGAACACACAGCCTGTGAGTTTTGAGCTTAATTGTATGGTTACATTCAAACTATAATATTTTATTCCTATGTGTTCCGCCCTTTTTTTTTTATTCTGATGTTCTTTACTTTGTTTTAATCTATATGTCCGATTATAGAATATAACTACATACCAAGAGAGTGATTGAGGCCATTGCTTGATTTTTAGCTCACTTATCCCAAAATAGCTTACCTTTTACATCACCCTTGTTAGCCCTCTTGAGCCTTTAAATCCCCTTTTATTCTATAAACCACATTACTAGCCTTAAGCAGAAAAACAAAATAAAAATCCCAAGTTGAATCCTTGGTTAGCTTAAGATAGAAATTGTGTATGGTTTACATGTGGGAAACCTATTGGGAACATGGATGATAAAAAAAAAGGTAGAAAAGTTGAAAAGAATAAAATAATTCAAAATAAAAGCTTTGGGAAGCATGCTCATGTAAAATCAAAATAATTGAATTACCATGTGCATTAAAAAAAATTAATTAATTTTCAGTATTCAAATAAAGGGGACACAAAAGAATTCCCCAAATGTGAAATAAAGCATTGCACACGGGATAAAAATAATAAATATTGAAACATGAGCATGTAACATCAAAAGTGGGAAAATATGGGAAAATAGGTAAAGAAGCTTTGCTTTACAAAGTATGTATGTTAGGTGAGATCTTAGACTAATTAAGGATTCACTTATTAGCTCACTTAGCCTTATACATATACCCTTACCTTTACCTTGGTCCCATTACAACCTTAACTAAAGACCTCATGATTTTTGGTATGTATACATTCTATAATTATTGATTGGTTAGATGAAGAACAAAGTTATAGAAAGTAAGAATAAAAAGAAGAATAGAGTGATTAACCCAATAAACACCGAGTGACTAGAGAGTAAACACAAAATCCAGTGAGGATTCAATAGCTCATTAACATATATCTCTGCTGAAATTATTAATTGTCCTACAAGTTTATAAAATGTTTTTTTTTCTCTCCCATCTCAATTGTAAAGGCACTTTATCACTATCTAAGGCTTGGCTATATATATATATAACTCCTTGAGAATGTGAATTAATTCAACTACATTCAAGCTTTATATTCAAGTGAATAAAAATTAGAATTGCATGATGCATTTAGGTAGTTACATTTAGATTAGATTGCATTGCATGGCATTCCACCACTTTAACCTAAACTCTTGGACTTAGCATGAGGACATGCTATTGTTTAAGTGTGGGGAAGTTGATAAACCCATATTTTATGATATATTTTGTGCTTAATCTGAGTGATTTATTCAATCCTTCACCCACTTATTCATATTAATTGCATGGTTTTACTTTCCCTTCCTCATTATGTGATGTATGTGAAAAACATGTTTCCTATGCTTTAAAATTAATTATTTTAATTACCTCTATTTCCATTCGATGCCATGATTAGTGTGTTGAGTAGTTTCAGATCTTCTAACGCAGGAATGACTTAAAGGATGGAAAGAAAACATACAAAAATGGAAGGAAAGCACAAAACGGAGTTTTTGGAGAAACTGGCATTCACGCGATCGCATGGGCGACGTGGCCGCGTACTCCACGCGGCCGCGTGGATTCGAAAATATAACCCCCCAGCCCGCGAACCCTATCAGTCGCGCAGCCCCCCCTTCACCCCCAACCCTCTTCTCTCTCTCTGTTCTTCCTCCCCAGCCACCGCCGGCCAGCCACCACGCCACCACCCAGACGCCACCGCCGTACCACCCCCTCCCCTTCTCTCTTCTTCCTTCTTCCTCTCTCCTTCCCTCTCCACCACAGCCACCTTGCTACTTTTCTGTATTTTTTATTCCGTTTATGTTCATGATTAGGATAGCTAGACTTGCATGTTGTAGTGGATTTTTAGGTTGTTAGGTAGCTTAGGCTGTGGTTAGTGGATCTAGGTCTGTTTACTTGCACTGTTCTTACTTCTGTTTTATCCTATGTGCAAATATGTTGCTGCTATAATCATGTTTCATATGCTGCTTTCTTGTATGTTGCTGCTGTTTACATTGAGTTTTTATATTTATTTTATATCTATGTACATGCAGCTTGATTTTTTTTAATTCTTATGAATTGATATGATTGCTGTTTATTTTCCGGGACAATCCAGTTTTAGCCGGAATGCTGCCCAAATTTTTTTTAAAATTGTTTTCATTCATGTTTTCGTTTGGCATTTCTAAAATCTGTTTTACTCTGCTTTACCCAAACCATTACATCAATGCTATGGCAGACTTTCTTATCCTCTTTGATTTCCTCGTTCATAACCTGCATTTGTGATTCATTGATTCCAATTTCTGATTTCTTTATTTCTATTCGAATCAGCATCACCCTGTTTTCTTTATTCGATTATGAGTACTTCTATTCTTACCTGTGAATCCTTATTATATGAAATTTTTTCTATGCCACTTACTTTCCTAACTCACTAATTTTAATTTACTAATTTCTTTTTACCATACTAACCCTCTTGATCTCTTTTCTGATTACTTTTACTTCCTCTAACTTTCTCACTATGGCATATTAATTTTTTTCTTTCCATTTAACATTAATTCAATCACATTTCAATTGCTCATTTTCCTTATTCTATTTCCCCCTTACCGCTTTGAGTTTCCTTTGTTTAATTGCCTATTTGCTTTCCTATTTTTTTATCCATTCCTGGTTTTCTGTTTTTCAGGATGTCTGCCTCACAGAGGAAAGGCAAAGGCAAGACTACTGGCAAGCGCAAGAGAGGAGATTCCTCCCAGTCCATCATTGCTCTAATGCACGATTCCTCATGGCGGGAGAAGAACTTTACACAGCAGGAAAAAGCTGACCAGCTGCTCCCTTCGACTGATCCTATAAAATTTGCAAACTGGTACTGTGAGCTGAAGTACCCGACTTTTGCAAACTCCAAAAATCTATACCTGGAACGTACCTTGAAGATTCCAGAAGCCCTCCAGCAATACACTACTGAGCAAATCAAGCAACGGGGCTAGTTCTTTCTGGAGAGACCACTGACAGAGGTCAATGCATCTTGGGTCCGGGAATTCTATTACAACTACTACCTTACTACCCTAGATGCAGTGAACCTGAGGGGAAAGCAAATTCTGGTTACTGAGGAGGCCATAGAGACCATTCTCTAGCTCCCAGCCAAGTCCGATCAGCCAGATGGTTTTGCACAGGCTGAGGAGGACATGGGCTAGATGCAGTTTGACTGGGATACTGTGAAGGCACGGATAGCTCTCGACCCTGCTGTTCTTTGGGAGATGGGTCAGAACACCACTATGCCTAGAGGGATCAAGAGAGTGTACTTGAATGATGAGGCTCGGCTATGGCATCAGATCTTGAGTAATTTTTTGATGCCGAGTACTCACGAAACGGAGATCCCGGCTACCATGATCACCCTCCTTTGGTGTGTGCTGGAGGGTAAGGACCTTTATCTGCCACGTTTTATTTGGCACTATATGGCGAGGGTCCACGTCCGCGGCACCCTCCCTTTTCCGTATCTGATTACACAGCTAGGCCGTCGAGCTGACGTGCCATGGGAGGATGCCGATGAGAGACCACCAGCGGCGGATTGCAGGAAGATCATTCCTCACAGCAGGAACTTCCTTGCTTTGGGCTACAGACCATCACCTGTCACTGCTACTGATGAGACAGCCCCTCCGTCTACTGGACCCTCTTCATCTACAGCTGCCACAGCTGCCCCTGCTGCCACCACTGCACCTCCACCCACCTCTGAGCCGGTTTATTGCCTCGTGCACCGTCTATTCCACCAGCTTGATCAGATGGAGCGCCGTAACAGGCGCCGGTATGAGAGATTGGAGCGCCGCAGCAGGCGACGCTATTGCCATCTGAAGCTGATGATCAGACAGGGCGCCGACATCCCCTCCGAGCCCGACACACCATTAGAGCCATCAGAGGAGGAGGAGGATGAGCACGAGGAGGAGCCTCATTCCCAGGCGGAGACTCATCAGCAGGCAGGCACAGAGCACGCTACACCACAGCAGGAGGCTCCACATCAGCTTGAGGCTGCAGATCCGGAGATCCCGCTCCAGTCAGTCCCTCCTCTACAGCAGCCAGACTCTCAGCCCACCACCGCCACAAAGACCCCAACTACCATCCCTCCCAGTGATGACACTCCTTCACACCCGGCTTGATTAAGCATCGGGGACGATGCTTCATTTTAAGTGTGGGGAGATCGCCATCTTTGGCGTTTATTTTGGTGAACTACTACATACTTTTCTTTTATTTTGGATATTTTTCTGTATTTTTTTCTTTTTCTTTTGTTGTTATTTTCTGAGTACTTATACATTGCTACTTGTGTATTTTACTCTATTTTCTGCATTTTGCATTTTTTTGGTTCATATTTTAGTTATTTAGTTCATTTTAGTTATTTAGTTTAGTTTGCAATTCTAACTTATTAGTGGATCAATTAGTATAGTTTACCCTTTTTACATAAGATAGCTTAGTTATAGCTTAGTTTAAATTGACAAATATAAAAAATATAGAATTTAGGTACATCTCAAAATAATGATTGAGGCCATCATTTGATCTTAGCTCACTTACCCCAAAATTAGCCTACCTTTTACATCACCTTTGTTAGCCCCCTTTGAGCTTTTTTTAAAACCCCTTATTCTATTTTAGCCAAATTACTAGCCTTAAGCAGAAAAACAAAAGAAAATCCCAAGTGAATCCTTGGTTAGCTTAAGATAGAAAATTATAAATAGAGTAAAATGTGGGAAACTTATTGAGAACATAGTTGATAAAGACAAAAGGTAGAAAAATTAAAAAGAATAAAGCAACTCAAAATTTTGGGAAGCAGGCTCATGAAAATTCAAATTAATAAAAAATACCATGTGTATTAAAAAAAAAGTTAGTTTTCAAGCATGTAAATAAGGGGATACAAAAAGAACTCCCCAAATGCAAAATAAAAAGCAATGCACATGGATAAAAACAAGAATTGAAACATGAGCATGTGAGATCAAAAGCAAGAAAATAGGGAGAATAGGTAAAGAAGCATTGTTTTACTAAGTATGTATGTTAGGTGAGATCTTAGTCTAATTAAGGATTCTCTTATTAGCTCACTTAGCCTTATACATATATCCTTACCCTTTGCCTTGACCCCATTACAACCTTAATTAAAGACCTCATGAGTTTTGGTATGACTATGTTCTATAATTGTTGATTGGTTAGACGAAAAACAAAGTTATAGAAAGGAAGAATAAAGAGAAGAATAGAGTGATTAACCCAATAAACACTGAGTGATTAGAGAGAAAACACAAAATCTAGTGAGGGTTCAAAAGCTCATTAACATTTATCTCTGATTGTCTTGCAAGTTTTTTTTTCTCTCATTTGCAAAAAGTGCTTTATTATTTGAGGGCTAGCTATATAGATATGCGATCACGTGCCAAGCACGAATCAGCAGCGACGCGGCCGCATGACTGACGCGACTGTGCGCCTTAAGCAGAACGCACATGACGCGGTCGCATGACTGACGCGACCGCATGGCAAGGAAAGGCTCCAAATGACGCGACCGCGTGACCCACACGGACGCATGACAGAGGCCACGTATCAGAATTTACAGAATACGCCCCCAGCGAATTCTGAAGCCCTTTTTGGCCCAGATCCATGTACAGACAGCATAGACCAGAGGTTATAAAGTGTGGGAATGCACCCATTCAAGGAAAGCTCGCATATTTCACTTTTCAATGATTTAGATTTAGTTGAGAGGGAGATCTTCTCTCTCTCTCTTTTAGGATTTAGGATTTCTTCTTGTTTTAAGAGTAACTCTGGATCCCAGGTTTAATGTTCTTTTATTTTAGTTTTAGTTTTATTTATTTATTCCAACATTTGAATTGATTATTATAATTTGCTTTACGCATTATTCCATGTTACAGACAGTTATTTGAATTAATGATAATTGAGGTATTTTCAGTTTATGATTGTTCTCTTTGATTCAAGTCACCATTGCTTCCTATCTAAGGATATTTTTATTATTCCAGCAATTTTACTTTTTCCCCTTTTGGTTCTGGTTAAGAATTTAGTAACTCAATAGTTATTAAACTCAACATAATTGATAATCATTATCTTGCTAATTGAGCTGAACTTAAGCAATCCCAACCTTTTCTTAGGAAATAATTAGGATTCAAAGGTCAATTTAATTAGTCCCCTGACTTTCCTTTGCCCTAGTAAAGGTTGACCAAGTGGAGTTTAGATTCAACTTTCATTATAGTTGAGGGAGATAACTACGTTGGACCTCCGACTTCTCTTACCTTGCCAAAAGTTTGCTTTACAGTATTTATTTGTTTTAATTGCCATTTACTTTACTTGTCATTTAAAATTACTTGCTTCTCATCTTCTAAACCCTGATTACAACCTTTATAGCCAATAATAAGAACACACTTCCTCGCAGTTCCTTGAGAAGACGACCCGAGGTTTGAATACTCGGTTAACAATTTTTAAGGGGTTTGTTACTTGTGACACCCAAAACGTTTGTATGAAAGGACTTTTGAAGGTTTAGAAACTATACTTGCAACGAGGATTTATCCGCAATTTTCTAGAGCACGCAAAAGTCATCTCATCAATATGCCTGTGGTGCTTTTATATTAGGACATGCTTGGATGATTAGGTTCTGAGGAGTGCTTTATCACTTGATAACTTGGGTTAACTAACCTGAGATTATCAATCAAAAGTCCATTATCAAGAGCAGTCTAACTACAATGCATTTAGTAACCCAAAGAGGTGCTGGGCATCAATTTCTCAAGGATTAGATTGCAAGCTAAATGCCTATAGTGTGTATGTGTTGAGGAGAGGCTTGAGTTAGTAAGTCTGAGGGGTGCTTTAACACCCAACACCTTGAGCCAACTGGGTCGGGAGTATTGACTGAAAGCTTACCATAAAGAGCTGCCTCAACACAGAACACTAAGCTTCAAAATAAAGAATAAGCCTTTAGCAAGAAAAAGAAAAGAAATAAGTTAACACCAAGGATCAAAGAATAAAGAGGGTTCATAGAAGCAACAGAGTTAGTGTTTAAGGACAAGCAAGATTTAAGTTTGGTGTTGTGATGCCTAGGCATCTTAGGCTTGTTTCACAAGCCTTTTTCATTAGTTTTTACTTGGTTTCATGCACTTTCTCAGGAAATAAGTAAGCATTTGGATGAGTAATGTATGCATGTCTTGATTTAATCAAACATTGTTAATTATGAACATTTTCATGAGATTAATGCAAGAATTACTTGATGCAATGAATGATACATTATCTTGTGATTATGGCAAAGCTTTGATGCATTTGTTTGGTTGATGATAGGTAAAGAGAGGCAAATGAAGGGCAGAGAAGAAGCAGAGGAAGCAACGTTGGTGACCCAAGTTGGCGCACCAACGTTGCCCATCAACGTTGGCTCAAGGAAGGAGAAGCAATGTTGGTGGCCCAAGTTGGCTCACGCAATGACGGAGGAGGCAACGTTGGTGGCCAAAGTTAGCTCACCAACGTTGCCCATCAATGTTGTCAAGGAATGGGGAAGTAACATTGGTGGCCAAAGTTGGCTCACCAACATTGCCCATCAACGTTGTGCCAAGCATAAGGAGCGATGTTGGTGGCCCAAAGTTGGCTCACCAACGTTGCCCACTAACGTTGCCAAGCATGAAGAGTAACATTGGTGGCCCAAAGTTTGCAAACCAATGTTACTAGCAAAATATGGTGCCAACGTTAGTGTGCTAACGTTACTTCAAGTTAGCACACTAACGTCTTCGATAAATTCTCAAGTTGGAGATGGAAAAATTGCTAGTGTGCGTATGCATGAGGCTTTGTGCGCACGTGGTGTGCAAAATCGTGATCATTCCATTCCTTGGTAACGGCGCTAAAAACTCAATATGCACGTTCATGATCTTATATCTGCTTCACAACTTCGTACAACTAACCAGCAAGTGCACTGGGTCGTCCAAGTAATAAACCTTACGTGAGTAAGGGTCGATCCCACGGAGATTGTCGGCTTGAAGCAAGCTATGGTCACCTTGTAAATCTCAGTCATGCGGATTAAATTGTATTAAGAAATTATAGTGGATGAAAATAAATAAAATATAAAATATGATAGTGGTACTTATGTAATTCATTAGTGAGAATTTCAGATAAGCGTATAGAGATGCTTTCGTTCCTTTGATCTCTGCTTTCCTGCTGTCTTCATCCAATCAATCCTACTCCTTTCCATGGCAAGCTTTATGTAGGGCATCACCATTGTCAATGGCTACATCCCATCCTCCTGTGAAAATGGTCCAATGTGCTGTCACTGCATGGCTAATCATCTGTCGGTTCTCGATCATACTGGAATAGGATTTACTATCCTTTTAAGTCTGTCACTACGCCCAACATTCGCGAGTTTGAAGCTCGTCACAGCCATCCCTTCCCAGATCCTACTCGGAATACCACAGACAAGGTTTAGACTTTCCAAATCTCAGAAATGGCCATCCATGGGTTCTAACTTATACCACAAAGACACTAATAACTCGGACTCGGTCTCCTGTATTAGATATCCAAGAGATATCCATTCAGCCTAAGGTAGAACGGAAGTGGTTGTCAGGCACGCGTTCATAAGTTGAGAATGATGATGACTATCACGATCATCACATCCATCATATTGAAGTGCGAATGAATATCTTAGAAGTGGAATAAGTTGAATTGAATAGAAAAACAGTAGTACTTTGCATTAATCTTTGAGGAACAGCAGAGCTCCACACCTTAATCTATGGTGTGTAGAAACTCTACCGTTGAAAAATACATAAGTGATAAGGTCTAGGCATGGCTGAATGGCCAGCCCCCAAAACATGATCTAAGAACTAAACGTCCCAAGATGTAAATACAATAGTAAAAAGTCCTATTTATACTAAACTAGTTACTAGGGTTTACATAAATAAGTAAATTCCAGGGCCTACTTGGTGTGTGCTTGGGCTGAGCTTGAAGTTTACACGTGGACAGGTCATTCTTGGAGTTGAATACCAGTTTGTAATGTGTTTCTGGCGTTGAACTCCACTTTGCAACTTGTTTCTGGCGTTGAACGCCAAACTGCAACATGGAACTGGCGTTTAACGCCAGTTTGCGTCATCTAACCTCGGACAAAATATGGACTATTATATATTGCTGGAAAGCCCTGGATGTCTACTTTCCAACGCAATTTGAAGCGCGCCATTTGAAGTTCTGTAGCTCCAGAAAATCCACTTTGAGTGCAGGGAGGTCAGAATCCAACAGCATCTGCAGTCCTTCTTCAACCTCTGAATCTGATTTTTGCTCAGGTCCCTCAATTTCAGCCAGAAAATACCTGAAATCACAGAAAAACACACAAACTCATAGTAAAGTCCAGAAATGTGATTTTTAATTAAAAACTAATAAAAATATACTAAAAACTAACCAAATCATACTGAAAACTATGTAAAAACAATGCCAAAAAGCGTATAAATTATCCGCTCATCAACACGCACAAAGGGAAAATTATTCAGCGACACATACGCATGGGCAAGGCGTACGCATGACTGAAAGAACATTGGTGCACGAACGTTGGTGACCAACGCCAGTGCCAACACCCAAAGTGACTTATGCATGCAACGTTAGTGCTACCGTTAGTGCACTAACGTTGGTGACTAACGCCAAGGCCAATTCCAGTTTCAATGGCAACCATGCAAGCTTATTAACGTTTGTGAGCTAACACCTATGTAAACGTCAGAAAGAGCCACTCCTAACTTGCTTCAACTAAGGCCAAAGCTAACATCCAAAGAATTAAAGATTGATCTGGAAAGTGTATAAATAGGATAGATTTTGAAGTTAGAAAGAGGCTGGGAAGTAGGGACCTAATTGGGAAACCCTGAGTCATTTTCTTTTGTACTTTGTTTTACTTTCATGTACTTTTCTTTTCTTTTTGAGTTTGCTAAGCAATGATGAACTAAACCCCACATTTTTAGGGGGAGGGGCTCTATTGTAATTCACATGATTAAATGAAATTCTTCTTCTTCTCACTCCGCTTGTTGTAGCTAAGAGATAACTTCTCACTCCAGAAGGGGGTTGAGATCCATTGAATTTCTATGTGAGCCTTGAAAGGGGAATCATGGAAACTAGATTGAAACTCTATCTCTCACAACTCTCTTGATCAACACCATTCGGGAGGAATTGAGATCTTGAGAGCTTGTGTGGCTTTTGGATAAGAGAAATGCACTTAACCTCTTCTCATGACAATTAGATCAAGGAATCGGCAAATTTATTATGTTTAGAGAAATTGAGTTACCAAGAAATTGGGATTCAATTAATTACAATCCGCCAAAGATCTACTTCATATGATTGAGATTGAAGTTGAGACCCATTGAATCCTTAATGAATCTTTAATGAATCTCCAATCCTTAATGAATCTTTCTCTTTGTTATTCTTCACTTCAATTGCCTTGAGTTTACTTTAATTGATTTAAATTTCTGCTTTCTTTGATTTTCCAGCACCCAATTCCCATTTATGTTTCATGCAATTTACTTTTCATCACTATTTACATTCTTGCCTTCACTTTCTTGCTATTTAAGTTTCAGCTCTTTTAGTTTCTTGTTATTTACGTTTCAGTTCTTTAGTTTCTTGCCATTTACATTTCATGCCATTTAAGTTTTTGTCCTTTACCTTTCAGCATTTAAATTTCTAGTTCTCTACATTCTGTGCCATTTAAGTTTCTGTCCTTTATCTTCCCGCATTTAAATTTCTAGTACTCTACATTTTGTTGTTCTACTTTCCTTGTGGATTCATATTCTATTCATTAAATTTCACCAAGACCTTTCAATATTCGCTTGACTAGACAAATCACCCAACTAAAATTGCTCAATCCATCAATCCTTGTGGGATCGACCTCAGTCTTGTGAGTTATTACTTGACTATTCGGTACACTTGCCGAAGGAGATTTGTGTTGTGCAAATTCCCACGCATCAGTTGTGCTTTAACTTATTGCAAACTCTTTCTTAGAGTCCTCTCAGGTTCAAGATCAGGATCAAAGAGAGGTTCTCTATCTCTGTTCCTTCTCATAAACAAGAAAAATAAGACAAGAAAGAAGAAGAATAGGAGTTCTATGTCAAAGAATAGAGAACTCCCTGTGAGATGTGAAGAAGAAAGAAGAATGAAGATAGAGAGAAGAGAAGAAGAATTCGAATAAAGGGGGGTAGAGAATTCAAAAATTAGAAGTAAAAAGAGAAACTAGAATTAAAATATTTTTGTTTTTATTTTAATTATTAGTTAAAGGGGAAATTAAAAGCTAATTAACTAAAAAGATTTTGAAAATTGAAAGATGATTTTCGAAAAAGAAGAGAGAGAAATAGAAGGGAAGTTTTTTGAAAATAGAAGAGAGAGAGGAATTAGTTAGGAAGTTTTTAAAAAGAAGAAAGAGAAAACAAGTAATTAATTGAGAAAAATTTGAAAATAAGATAAGATAGAAGATTTGAAAAAGATTTGATTTAAAAACTTGAAATTTGAAGTTGAAAAGAAAAAGTCAACAAGATAAGATAAAAATTGAAAAGATTTGAAAAAGATTAGATTTTGAATTTTGAAAAAGATATGATTTTTGAAAAGATATAAAATTATGATAAGATAAGATAATGATTTGAAATTAAAATTTGAATTTTTTTTTTTGGAATTTTAGAAAATTTTATTGAATAAAGATAAAAAAAAGATTTTTTTTTGAATTAATGAGGAAAGAGAAAAACAACCAAAAGACACCAAACTTAAAATTTTTAGATCAAAAGTCACTAATTTTTGAAAATTAAGAAAACAAACACCAAAAGACACCAAACTGAACTTTTTAGATCAAAACAAGAAACGAAACAAGAACCACTTGAATACCAAGAAAGAACACTAAGAACAATTTTCAAAAATTTTAAAGAAAAGATAAACACATAAGGGACACCAAACTTAAGAATTGACACTAGACTCAAACAAAAGACACTATTTTTGAAAACTTTTTTATAAAGAAAGTTTGAAACTTTAACAAGAACAAGAACAAAAGACTCAAACTAAAGATAAAGATTAATAAAGAAAAGCAATGGTTTTGAAAAAATTTTTGAAAAAGAAAACAAAAGACTCAAACAAAATTAAAAAGTACCTAATCTAAGCAACAAGATAATCCGATTGTTTGTCAAATCCGAACAATCTCCAGCAACGGCGCCAAAAACTTGGTGCACAAAATTGGCTCTGCAGAATTCGCACAGATAGACCAGCAAGTATACCGGGTCATCCAAGTAATACCTCAAGTGAGTGAGGGTCGATCCCACGGAGATTGTTGGTTTGAGCAAGTAGTGGACACCTTGCAGATCTTAGTTAGGCAGATAGAAATTATAGTTTGTCACGGAAAATTCATAAAATAAAATAAAAAAATAAAACGTTACTAGATAGATGAGAAATCAATGGTGATAGAGCAGTTGAGGCTTTGGAGATGCTTTGTCTTTTCGGATTAACTTTTCTTCCTGTCTACTTCAATAACCTTCTGATTCCTTCAATTACAGCCGTAAGTGATTAACTCATGTCCTCTCATCAAGTTGACCTCCTCTACTGCAGCAATCCACCATGTTGAGATGACTCATGTCCTCTCACCAAGCCACCTCTAGGTTTCTCACTAAGCAGAAGATGAAGCTCTAAGCAATCCACTCCCTTTCACGATCCAACTCAAGGTGCTACAGACAAGGCAGATCTTCCGGATCAAAAAGTACTGCTTCTCTGACTCTAGCCTTAATGACACAGAGACTTCACGCACCCATAGTCAACGGGATTATATGTCACATATCCAAAGTTGCTCAGATGCTCTATTGGAATCCGCAATGCAATCTCTAGCTTTTTTTCAATGCTATCCGGGTCAGGAATCGCACGGAACCCATTTAGAGCAAGGATTATTGTCACGAGTCACCCTCAATTCATAAGATGAAGAACGAGGTTGCATAAGAGAATAGAATCAGACATATTGAATTAGAACAGTAATATTATTGATCCATGAAACTCAGCAGAGCTCCTAACCTTAACCATAGAAGGTTAGTGACTCATACTGTACAGAAAATAATAATGAAAGGTTCGAATGGGCAAAGATCTCTAACAAGGGTGATCTTTGTTCTATATATACTAGTCTAGTAACTAAGGATTATAGAAAATAAGATAAACTAGTCTTGTAGTGCGAAAATCCACTTCTGGGGCCCACATGGTGAGTGCTTGGGCTGAGCTTGAGTGTTTCCCACGAGCTAGTACCCCTTAGGGGCGTTGAACACTGACTTGGGACCCCCTAAAGGGCGTTGTGTAACAACCCCAATTTTCGAGTACGCGAGATCTTTTCTGAAAGTACGGAGAACTCCGGAAGATCAGTAAGGGGAAAACCTTTGATACATCATCAAGTATCTCAATCCTCATTGTCATTATGTTATCTTTAAGTTAGAACCTTTTCCGAGGCAAGCTCGATAACGCGGTCAAGAAGAACCTAGTTTTTGAACCGTATCGGTTAGGAGTTTTGATTCGGTTTTTCGTAAATAGTCTCAGTTTGACAAACCAGACTCGATTTATGAGAGAAGAGAGATAATAGGATTATATTATCATTATATTAGTATTAGAAGCTTCTTGAATGATATTATAAGGTTACCTGGTCAGTTTTAGTTAAAAACAGAAAATCGGTTTAACCGGGTTTACAGTTTGCTGGTGCAGCTTAGCACTAGCACTCTCTGATGACTTTAGCAATACTAAGGCCTCATTATACATGTCTTATTCTCATAATAAATATGTTACTAGTGTCATTTATGCTAGTAGCTCAGAAAATAATTTTTAGAGATATTTTTGCAAGTGTTCCGATACATCTAGTTTTAGTAGTTATACACTTGAGATATTTTAATATTATTTTAATCCACCTCCAAGCCAACCAATCACAACTCACCCTACACCCCCAAAACCCCCAAGGCTGGTTCATTTGCTCCTTGTGGCCGAAATTTCCAAGAAAGAAAAAGAGAGAAAAGTTCTTAGTTCCAAATCTTCAAAGCTTGATTTCTGCTTAACTAAAACTCCAATCCAAATTCCAATCCAACCAAAAAAATCCTCTCTTCTTTCTCTACATGATCATATGACTTATCAAGGCTGGAATCAAGGTGAGTTGGCTGCACCATCTCTCTTTTGATTCGGTTTCAAGGAAACATGCTTAAACATGTGTTTTCTTGATGTTCTACCTTAGGAATCATGCTTAACTTGACTTGAGGGCCAAGAAACGTGACTCTCCAGCAAGTCTAAGGTTAGAAATCACCTCCTAACTTGCTGAAGGATATTTGGTTAGTTGAGGGTTTTTGGATTTAAAGTTGTTCTTAATGTGATTTAGGAGGAAAAAGTGCTAAGGGACCACCTGAAAGTCTAACTGAATTAGGAGCAGCAAAACCAGGTAGGGTGTAACGAAATTAATCTTGATTATTTGTGTTTGAGTTGTGTGAATGTTGTATGATTTGGCTGTGCTAAAAATTGGTTGCATGCATGATTGATTCTTGGTGAAAATTTGGTAAAATTTTGATGAAATTTGATGAAATTCAAGCTTTAAAGTTCATGTTCTTGGGGCAGCTGGAAAAATGAAACCCTAAGCTTAAATTGAGGTTCAATTTGTGTTGAACTCATGTAGAAAATATGGGGTTTTAGTGGCTGCTAATTTATTATGAATTATAGTAAAAATCGGTTGCTGAAAAGACTGAAAAACGGGTAAAAACAGAGAAAGAATCTGAAGAATTTATAAAGAACATGAAGAACACTTTGAGTGTGATGAAGAACAATGAAGAACAGGCTTTTAGATCTTAGAAAGGGCAAGGAAGTAAAAATTTTGGTGTTTGGGGGTTATATGGTAATTTATGAAAGTTGGGGTGGTTAAAGTAGAAATATTGAAAGTTACGGGTGGTAAAAAGTAAATTTTAAAGGTTAAAAGTAAAAGGTAAGATGATTTTCGAAAATATATTAATAAAATAATAAATAATAATAAAATATTAAATAATAATATTTAATTAAAAATAATATTTTAATAAAAATAATAAAATAATGCGGAAAAGGCAGTTTTCTGTAAAAGCTTTAGAAAGACAACTTTAAGCGGAGAATCTCATAATTACCTTCATAAAACACTTAGAGAGTGGTAAAAACATATTAGTGAGGCAAAGATAAATAAAAGATAAAAAGTTGAAGAAAAGATAAAAATCGAAGAAAAAGTCTGTAAAGTTTTAATGACAGAAAAACAGACAGAGACTAGTGAACGAACTAGGGCAACATAGTTAGTCCTTCAAGTGCGAATAGGGTTAGGTATTATATGAAAAGTTAAACTATTTCAGTATAGACTTAATGAACTTATACTTGGGGCAGGCTAACTAATCATACCGAAATTTACATAAGCTTTAAATACATACGTTAAACAGAGAAAGCAGAATAAAGTAAAGAAGCGCAGAAAAAAGAATAAACAGAGCAGAATAAAGAGACAAAGCAAAAAGAGTAATATGATAAAGAGCAGAGGACCTATTGAGAGGTCATTTGTTACATTAAGGCAACCTTAGAGATATCTATATGTTCATCTGCTGCATTGTGGCAGTGAGATAGATAATGGTGCGACCACTGAGAAACGCTTTCCTGCGGTACAGATCCATATTTTATTTCTGTAAGGCAAAGGGGTTATTTCCTGCTACAGAGTACCGTGACCACCTGTTCCATTTTTGTAGTGGCAGAGGGGTTATTTCCTGTATATAGAAGGTGTTTCAGCATACATCCCTGCAGTGGCAGATGTGTTATTTCCTGCGTGCAGTGGACACTGTAGTGGCAGAGGGGTTATTTCCTGTATACAGGGGTATTGCCAACAGGAAAGCCATATCCGGCTAGTAATGCTGGGTTACGTCGGGAGCGGGTAGAAACCGACAAATGAGCTCATTACCTGCATTAGGACTAGACATGCATCATTCTTGTCTGCGCATTATTCTTTGTTGCATTCCTACTTGTGTGTGATCTATTTCTTTATGTTTGTTTGCTTGAGTGCTATGTCTGTGCTTTGTCTTCTTGTATTCTCCTGCTTGTGTTCTGTTCTTTATTTTTCTATCTATTTTTAACTTTTGTTCACTACTTTACTGTATTTTATTACCCATCTACTAATCGAGATCGAATAAATGAATGTAACTAATAACCCCGACCCTACTAAGGACTCCCCAGTTCTTACCCCTTCTCTCTTCTCCCCCATCAGATGGAAAACGGGCGTGATATTCTATGAAGTCAAAGACCTTTACATTTATGAGGACCCAGTGTACTATGGTTAATACATTTTGAGTACGAAGCCTCGTATGAGACGTTACGCGTTACAAAACTGTCCCTTCCAACATCCTCTGTATATCCCGCATTTTGACCCCGATGCTCCTTACGACTTTCCCTTATCCTGGTTACACCCTGACGCACCTGGGCATCCTTTTCTCGATAGTACCGGACACCCTATACCAGCTCAACTCTTAAATGAGGCGGCACCTGAGCCTATCATACCTGATGAGCCCGAGTTAGCTGGTGACTATGTACCTATGATTCCACCAAAGTAGGACTTTTCCCCTGAGCCAATCCTAGACTTTCCACAGCCTGATGAGCCAGCACTACCGGACGGTGGAGTGGCTCCTATAAACGCGAACAGACCTGTGCTCGCGAATGGTTTTGTACATAGTGACTGCAGTGTTTCTGGTGGATCTGAGGGTATAGTTGTACCTGCGGATGATGAGGATGAGGAGGATCCTGAGTTAGAGATAGAGCAGGATGAGGAGATGGACGAACCTCATGACGATTCTCCAAACGGCCACATGTAGATATAGCTTGACAGCCGTAGGGGCATTCTTTTGATGACACTCTAGTCTGACATTATCTGATAGTTAATCTCTCACTTGTGTTAGTACACCCGAGAGCTAGGAGCTATATAGTGGTTAGGCTAGCCTGGGCGCCAGTTTAGTGGCTTTTTGTATGGGCCAGGCCCTGGGAGTGTCGTGTAAATATTAGCTACGTAGGATGACGAGGATGTAAACTGACTTGATTTTGTGTAAACGCTACATGTTTTGTTATAGTGTACATGATGTATATTATCAGCTGTATTTCTATGTTTCTTTATGCCGCTTTTCTATTACTCTCAATGTATGCTTGTTTATTTTACCTGATTTACCTGAACATCCGCAACAAAAAAAAAAGTTACTCGTAAAATTGGCATCGCTCTAACAAGGAACAGGCTCATATATAAAATAATAGTTAGTAATTAGGAAGGATAAGTTAGTAACACTTAGCTTCTTGTATGACCATGGCATACTGGGAGTTGGGTCATTACAATTTGGTATCAGAGCAGTTCGTTCCCACTAGAGCCTGGGCAGTGGACTGACTATGCTTTATTGCATACTCTGCTTGTGTGTCTCAGGCTGTTAGGGTATTTTTAAGATACATTTGGCATGAATTCCTATGAGCGCTCATTTTGGAAATGTTCGTGCCTTATTTGAAATATTAAGACTGATCACCTTAATGTTGATTGTTTGGTGCGAATAGGACCATAATGACTGCGAATAAGCAAAGTTTAATCGAGTTTCGAACGACAAATCAATGTGAGGCACAGCTATCCTCATAGCTGTTATGATCTCCATGGCTATGGCTTTGTGAGATTTGGATTCCTAAGGAACGAACGCTTGTTTTACTTGTGAGGAATCTAGACACACAGCTAGGATCTACCCAAGAAAGTTTGTTCAGAATCCAATGCAAACCCAGCAACTAGGTCGAGTGTTTGCCATGACTGCTGATGATGCTATGCAATCAGACGCCCTGATCCAAGGTCAGTGTTACGTCAAGAATCGATTTCTAACTGTACTGTATGACTAGGGTGCATCGCATTCCTTTATTTCTTTAACTGTTGCTCGTGAGTTGGGACTAGATTTCTCTGAGTTGAACTTTGATCTAATTGTCCATACACCTGCATCCCAAAATGCTTTGACTAATTTAGTGTGCCTGCAAGTACCATTCACTATTAGGAACAGAACTTTTATACATGATCTAATCTGTTTGCCTCTATGTGGTTTAGAAGTTATTCTAGGGTTAGATTGGTTATCTAAGTATCATGTTTTCCTTGATTGTTTTGAAAGAATTGTTGTTATTCCATCTGGTAGTTTAGATATTAAACCATTTCTATCTCATACTTTATATCTGAATTCTGTAAGAGTTACATTAGACGCGAGTGATTGTGAGGGGTACGTTCTGTTAGCGGCTAGCTCGAGTGACAGTGAACTAAGCTTAGAACGAATCCGAGTGGTGAAGGAATTTTCTGATGTTTTCTCAGACGACATACCTGAGTTTCCTCCTCAACGAGAGATAGAATTCAGCATTGAACTTGTACCTGGAATCGGACCGATTTCCATAGCACCGTATCGGATGTCACCACTGGAACTTGCAGAGTTGAAGAAGCAGTTAGATGAGATACTTAGAAAGAAGTTTATTCATCCCAGTGCATCACCTTGGGGAGCTCCGGTGTTGCTAGTAAAGTAGGATGGTGGAATGAGACTTTGCGTAGATTATCGACAGCTAAATAAAGTCACTATCAAGAACAAGTATCCACTTCCACGGATAGATGATTTGATGGATCAGTTGAAAGGTGCAACTGTGTTCTCAAAGATTGATTTACGATCGGGCTATCACCAGATTCGAGTGAAAGAGTCAGATATACCGAAGACTGCATTTAGAACTTGATATGGTCACTATGAGTATACGGTTATGTCATTTGGACTAACTAATGCTCCTGCGATTTTCATGGATTACATGAATCGTATTTTCCGTTCATACCTTGATCAGTTCGTAGTAGTTTTCATAGATGATATTCTCATCTATTCGAAGACAGAAAGAGAGCATGAAGAGCATCTAAGGACTATATTGTAGATACTGAGGACTCGGAAATTATATGCTAAACTATCAAAGTGCGAATTCTGGACAAAGAAGGTAGCATTTTTGGGACATGTTATATCACAGGGAGGAATTGCGGTGGATCCTTCAAAAATTGAAGCAGTAGTGCAATGGGAACCACCTATGACTGTTACAGAAGTTCAGAGTTTTCTTGGACTTGCTGGCTATTACCAGAGGTTCATCAAAGGATTTTCACAATAGCCTTACCTTTGACTTACCTTACACGAAAGGAAGTTCCATTTATCTGGACGGCTGAGTGTGATAGAAGCTTCAAGATGCTTAAGGAAAAGCTAACAACTGCACCTGTACTAGTACTACCCGATCCGCAGAAACCTTTTGAAGTATATTGTGACGCCTCTCATAAAAGACTTGGATGTGTGCTGACGCAAGACAAAAATGTGGTGACTTATGCTTCCCGGCAGCTGTGACCTCATGAACGAAATTATCTGACGCATGACTTGGAGTTGGCTGCAGTGGTGTTTGCTCTGAAGATCTGGAGGCACTATTTGTGTGGCGCTCAACTAGAAGTTTTCTCTGACCATAAAAGTTTAAAGTATATCTTTGACCTGAAGGATCTTAATATGCGACAGCGAAGGTGGATGGAGTTCCTAAAGGACTATGATTTTAAGTTAAGTTATCACCCAGAAAAAGCAAACGTGGTGGCAGACGCCTTGAGCATGAAGAATTTGAGTATCTCTTGGATGATGATAAAGGAAGAAAAGCTACCTGCGGAATTTTATGACCTTAAGTTGGCTATGACTGAGACGTCAAGTGGAGTCCGTTTGGCGCAGTTGCATATAACACCAGATTTTAAGATTAGGATTCAGCAAGCACAAGCACAAGATTCAGAAATGATGACGATGCTGAGACGGATGAAAGTAGAGGAACCAGAAGCTGTAAGACTAGATCGTAGCAGTCTCTGGAGATACAAGAACAGAATTTATGTGCCTAGCTCTGGAGATTTGCAGCAAAGGATTCTTGCAGAAGCTCATCAAAGTAGATTTTCTATGCATCCTGGAGTGGCAAAGATGTATCAAGATTTGAAACAAATGTTCTGGTGGCTGGGCTTAAGGAGAGAGGTAGCTGACTATGTCTCAAAATGTTTAACCTGCTAGAGAGTGAAGGTGGAACATCAGAAGCCGTCAGGAACCCTGCAACCCTTAGAAATACCATAATGGAAATGGGAGCATATCACTATGGATTTTGTCACGGGATTACCAAGAACCTCAACTGGACACGATGCCATTTGGGTAATTATGGACAGGTTGTCAAAGTCAGCGCATTTCCTTCCAATTCGAGTTGATTATACTTTTGAAAGGCTGGCACGGATATATATTCAAGAAATTGTACGATTGCATGGGATACCTTCGTCAATTGTTTTCGATCGAGATCCGAGGTTTGTTTCCAGATTCTGGGGAGCTTTTCAGAAAGCGTTGGGGACAGAATTACACATGAGTACAGCATACCACCCTCAGACAGACGGACAATTAGAGCGGATAATCCAGACATTGGAAGACATGCTAAGAACTTGTGTGATGGATAACCAAGGCAGTTGGGATAGGTATTTGCCATTGGTCGAGTTCGTCTACAACAACAGTTACCAACAAAGTATCGGGATGGCACCATATGAAGCTCTCTACGGAAGGATATGTCAGACACCATTGTGTTGGAATGACGACGGAGAAGCTAGTGTCTTAGGTCCAGACTTAGTGCAAGAAACTACTGAGAAGATAAAGGGGATCCGCCAAAAGATCCAGACAGCACAGAGCCGTCAAAAGAGCTATGCCGATAATAGACGTAGACCCTTAGAGTTTAGTGAGGGAGACCATGTTTTTCTTAAAGTAACCCCGACTACTGGAATAGGTAGAGCCCTTAAGACTAAAAAGCTTAACCCTCGATACATAGGACCTTTCCAAATACTTAAAAGAGTCGGTCTAGTAGCTTATCAAGTAGCCCTTCCTCCAAATTTGTCAAACCTGCATGATGTTTTTCATGTCTCACAACCTAAGAAATATATTCCCGACGAGAATCACATTTTACAACCAGAGACAGTACAGTTATGAAACGATTTGACATATCAAGCATCACCAGTTCAGATCGTAGAAAGAAGTGATAAGCAACTGAGAGGCAAGACTGTTCGCTTAAAAATTGGTTGCATATATGATTGATTCTTGGTGAAAATTTGGTGAAATTTTGATGAAATTTGATGAAATTCAAGCTTTAAAGTTCATGTTCTTGGGGCAGCTGGAAAAATGAAACCCTAAGCTTAAATTGAGGTTCAATTTGTGTTGAAATCATGGAGAAAATATGGGGTTTTAGTGGCTACTAATTTATTATGAATTATAGTAAAAATCGGTTGCTGAAAAGACTGAGAAACGGGTAAAAATAGAGAAAAAATCTGAAGAATTTATGAAGAACATGAAGAACACTTTAAGTGTGATGAAGAACAATGAAGAACAGGCTTTTAGATCTTAGAAAGGGCAAGGAAGTAAAAATTTTGGTGTTTGGCGGGTTATTTGGTAATTTATGAAAGTTAGGGTGGTTAAAGTAGAAATATTGAAAGTTACGGGTGGTAAAAAGTAAATTTTAAAGGTTAAAAGTAAAAGGTAAGGTAATTTTAGAAAATATA
>NC_029785.2:65071716-65123012 GCF_000816755.2 Arachis ipaensis | reverse complement strand
TGAAAAGTTAAACTGTTTCAGTATAGACTTAATGAACCTATACTTGGGGCAGGCTAACTAATCATACCGAAATTTACATAAGCTTTAAATACATACGTTAAACAGAGAAAGCAGAATAAAGTAAAGAAGCGCAGAGAAAAGAATAAACAGAGCAGAATAAAGAGACAAAGCGAAAAGAGTAATATGATAAAGAGCAGAGGACCTATTGAGAGGTCATTTGTTGCATTAAGGCAACCTCAGAGATATATATATGTTCATCTGCTGCATTGTGGCAGTTAGATAGATAATGGTGTGACCACTGAGAAACGCTTTCCTGCGGTACAGATCCATATTTTATTTCTGTAAGGCAGAGGGGTTATTTCCTGCTACAGAGTACCGTGACCACCTGTTCCATTTCTGTAGTGGCAGAAGGGTTATTTCCTGTATACAGAAGGTATTTCGGCATACATCCCTGCAGTGGCAGATGTGTTATTTCCTGCATGCAGTGGACCCTGTGGTGGCAGAGGGGTTATTTCCTGTACACAGGGGTATTGCCAATAGGAAAGCCATATCCGGGTGGTATTGCTGGGTTACATCGGGAATGGGTAGAAACCGACAAATGAACTCATTACCTGCACTAGGACTAGACATGCATCATTCTTGTCTGTGCATTATTCTCTGTTGCATTCCTACTTGTGTGTGATTTATTTCTTTATGTTTGTTTGCTTGAGTGCTATGTTTGTGCTTTGTCTTCTTGTATTCTCCTGCTTGTGTTCTGTTCTTTTTTTTTTCTATCTATTTTTAACTTTTGTTCGCTACTTTACTGTATTCTATTACCCATCTACTAATCGAGATCGAATAAATGAATGTAACTAATAACCCCGACCCTACTAAGGACTCCCCAGTCCTTACCCCTTCTCTCTTCTCCCCCATCAGATGGAAAACGGGCGTGATATTCTATGAAGTCAAAGACCTTTACATTTATGAGGACCCAGTGTACTATGGTTAATACATTTTGAGTACAAAGCCTTGTATGAGATGTTACACGTTACAAAACTGTCCCTTCCAACATCCTCTGTATATCCCGCATTTTGACCCCGATGCTCCTTACAACTTTCCCTTATCCTGGTTACACCCTGACGCACCTGGGCATCCTTTTCTCGATAGTACCGGACACCCTATACCAGCTCAACCCTTGAATGCGGCGGCACCTGAGCCTATCATACCTGATGAGCCCGAGTTAGCTAGTGACTATGTACCTATGATTCCACCAAAGTGGGACTTTTCCCCTGAGCTAATCCTAGACTTTCCACAGCCTGATGAGCCGGCACTACCGGACGGTGGAGTGGCTCCTATAAACGCGAACGGACCTGTTCTCACGAATGGTTTTGTACATAGTGACAGCAGTGTTTCTGGTGGATCTGAGGGTATAGTTGTAACTGCGGATGATGAGGAGGAGGAGGATCCTGAGTTAGAGATATAGCAGGATGAGGAGATGGACGAGCCTCACGACGATTCTCCAAACGGCCACATGTAGATATAGCTTGACAGCCGTAGGGGCATTCTTTTGATGACTCTCTAGTCTGACATTATCTGATAGTTTGTCTCTCACTTGTGTTAGTACACCCGAAAGCTAGGAGCTATATAGTGGTTAGGCTAGCTTGGGTGCCAGCTTAGTGGCTTTTTGTATGGGCCAGGCCCTGGGAGTGTCGTGTAAATATTAGCTACGTAGGATGACGAGGATGTAAACTGACTTGATTTTGTGTAAACACTACATGTTTTGTTATAGTGTACATGATGTATATTATCAGCTGTATTTCTATGTTTCTTTATGCCGCTTTTCTATTACTCTCAATGTATGCTTGTTTATTTTACCTGAACATCCGCAACCAAAAAAAAAGTTATTCGTAAAATTGGCATCGCTCTAACAAGGAACAAGCTCATATATAAAATAATAGTTAATAATTAGGAAGGATAAGTTAGTAACACTTAGCTTCTTGAATGACCATGGCATACTGGGAGTTGGGTTGTTACACGTTGGACGCCAGCTACCCCCTTATGGGCGTTGGACGCTAGGACTAGGGTTGGTGGCTGGCGTTGAATGCCAGTTTTAGGCCTTCATTTCCAAAGCAAAGTATGAACTATTATATATTTCTGAAAATCCCTGGATGTTATATTTCCATAGCCATTGAGAGCACACCATTTGGACTTCTGTAGCTCCAAAAAAGCTCCTTTGAGTGCACGGAGGTCAGATCCTGACAGCATCTGCAATCCTTTCTGTGTCTCTGAATTAGACTTTTGCTCAAGCTCCTCAATTTTGGCCAGAAAATACCTGAAATCACCATAAAACACAAAAACTCAAAGTAGAATCCAAAAATGTGAATTTTGCACTAAAACCTATAAAAATATAATAAAACTTAAACAAAACATAATGAAAACTATATAAAAATGATGCCAAAAAGTGTATAAAATATCTGCTCATCACTATTGAATCGACAGTGTTATATCACAGCCAATAGGGTGGGCATTCATCATGTGCATGTTCTATATGGTTGCTTGCTTTGTTTACTTGCCTAATATGCCTAATCGTATAACATGCTTAAGTGCTTCTTGATTTACCTGCTATACTTGATAATTACATGTGCTTTACTTGTATGAATTATTTGTGTTTTCTACTGGGATTGAGGATGTAACAACCCAGTTTTTGAGTACGCGAGATATTTTCTGAAGACACGGAGTTCTCCAAAAGATCAATAAAGGAAACACCTCTACTGTATCATCAAGCATCTCAATCCTCATTATCATTATGTCATCTCTATGCCAGAACCTCTTTTGAGGCAAGCTCGACAACGAAGTCACGAAAAACCTAGTTTTTGAACCATATCGGTTAGGAGCTTTTGATTCTGGTTTTCGTAATTAGTGTCAGATTGACGAACCGGACTCTATTCATGTGAAAAGAGAAATAGTAATATAATATTATTATTATATTAATATTAGAGATTCTTGAATAATATTATAATATTATTTGGTCTGTTTTAGTTAAAAACAGGAAATCAGTTTAACCGGGTTCACAGTTTACTGGTGCAGTTTAGCACCAGCACTCTCTGATGACTTTAGCAATGCTAATGTCTCATCATACATGTTCTATTCTCATATAAATATGTTACTAGTGGCATTCATGCTAGTAGCTCAGGAAAAAATTTTTAGAGATGTTTTTATGTGTGTTTCGATACTCCTAGTTTTAGTAGTTATACACCAGAGATATTTTAATATTATTTTAATCCACCTCCAAGCTAACCAATCACAACTCACCTTACACCCCCAAGACACTCCATGGCTGGTCATTTTCTCCCTTTGGCCGAAATTGAAAAGAGAGAAAAGAGAGGAAACTTCATGAACACTTGATCTTCAAAGCTTGATTTCTTCTGAACTAAAACTCAAATCAAAATTCCAATCCGACCAAAATGATCCTCTCTTCTTTCTCTACATAACCATATGACTTATCAAGGCTGGAATCAAGGTGAGTTGGCTGCACCACCTCCCTTTTGCTTCGATTTCAAGGAAACATGCTTAAACATGTATTTTCTTGATGTTCTTCCTTAGGAATTATGCTTAACTTGACTTGTGGGCCAAGAAACGTTAATTTCCATCAAGGATGAACCCCTGTTGCTCATCAAGGAACTGAATGATCTAGTTCAACTGAAATTACCTCAGAAGAAATAGGATCCTGGAAAGTTCTTAATCCCTTGTACCATAGGCACCATGACCTTTAAGAAGGCTTTGTGTGACCTTGGTTCAAGTGTAAACCTCATGCCCCTCTCTGTAATGGAGAAACTAGGGATCTTTGAGGTGCAAGCTGTAAGAATCTCATTAGAGATGGCAGACAATTCAAGAAAATAGGCTTATGGACTTGTAGAGGATATATTGGTGAAGGTTGAAGGCCTTTACATCCCTGCTGACTTCATAATCCTTGACACTGGGAAGAATATGGATGAATCCATCATCTTTGGCAGACCCTTCCTAGCCACAGCAAAAACTGTGATTGATGTTGACATAGGAGAGTTGGTCCTTCAAGTGAATGAGGACAACCTTGAGTTTAAGGCTCAAGGATCTCCCTCTATAACCATGGAGAGGAAGCATGAAAAGCTTCTCTCAATGCAAAGTCAAACAGAGCCCCCACATTCAAACTCTAAGTTTGGTGTTGGGAGGCCATCATCATGCTCTGAGTATCTGTGAGGCTCCATGAGAGCCCACTGTCAAGCTATTGACATTAAAGAAGCGCTTGTTGGGAGGTAACCCAATTTTTATTTATCTATGTTAAATTTCTATTCTCTATTATTATTTTATATTTTCTTTAGGTTGATGATCATGTGAAGTCACAAAAACAACTAAAAATTCAAAAACGGAATGAAAAATAGCATTGAAAACAGCACACCCTGGAGGATGATCTTACTGGCGTTTAAACGCCAGTAAAGGTAGGAGAATGGGTGTTAAACGCCCAGTCTGGCACCATTCTGAGCGTTTAATGCCAAAAAAGGGCACCAGACTAGTGTTTAACGCCAGAAAAGGGCAATAAGCTGGCGTTTAAACGTCAGAAAGGGAAGAAAAGCTGGCGTTAAACGCTAGAAATGGGCAGCAACCTGGCATTTAACGCCAGGATTGGCACTCCAAGGGGCGTTTACACGCCAACATGGTGCAGGGATGAGAAATCCTTGACACCTCAGGATCTGTGGACCCCACAGGATCCTCACCTACCTCAACTCTCTCTCTCTCTTTTTCACAACTTCCCATAACACCCTTCCTCAAATACCCCCTAACCAATCACCTCCACCACTCTTCCCAATATCACCCACCTCACAATTCAAATTCAAATCCTTTCCCTCCCAAACCCAACCCCTAATAAACGAACCCTACCCCTATCTCTCCACTCCTATATAAACCCCTCATCCCTCCTTCATTTTCACACATCATAAACACTTCTTCCCCCCTTGGCCGAACCACTCACACCTCTCCATCTCCTCCATTTTCTTCTTCTTCTACTCCCTTCTTTCTTCTTTTGCTCGAGGACGAGCAAACCTTCTAAGTTTGGTGTGGTAAAAGCATTGCTTTTTATTTTTCCATAACCATTTATGGCACCTAAGGCCGGAGAAACCTCTAGAAAGAGGAAAGGGAAAGCAATTGCTTCCACCTCCAAGTCATGGGAGATGGAGAGATTCATCTCAAAGGTCCATCAAGACCACTTCTATGAAGTTGTGGCCAAGAAGAAGGTGATCCCTGAGGTCCCTTTCAAGCTCAAAAAGAGTGAATATACAGAGATCCGACATGAGATTCAAAGAAGAAGTTGGGAAGTTCTCACCAACCCCATTCAACAAGTTGGAATCTTAATGGTTTAAGAGTTCTATGCTAATGCATGGATCACCAAAAACCATGATCAAAGTGTGAACCCGGACCCAAAGAATTGGCTTACAATGGTCCGGGGGAAATACTTAGATTTCAGTCCGGAAAATGTAAGGTTGGCATTCAACTTGCCAAGGATGCAAGGAGATACACGCCCCTACACTAGAAGGGTCAACTTCGATCAAAGGTTGGACCAAGTCCTTATGGACATATGTGTAGAAGGAGCTCAGTGGAAAAGAGACTCCAAAGGCAAGCCGGTTCAATTGAGAAGGCATAACCTTAAACCTGTGGCTAGAGGATGGTTGGAGTTCATCCAACGCTCAATCATTTCCACTAGCAACCGGTCTGAAGTTACTATAGACCGGGCTATCATGATCCATATCATCATGAATGGAGAGGAAGTAGAAGTTCATGAGGTTATATCCCTAGAACTCTACAAGGTGGCGGACAAGTCCTCTACTTTGGCAAGGTTAACCTTCCCTCATCTCATTTGTCACCTCTGCAATTCAGCTGGAATTGACATAGAGGAAGACATCCTCATTAAAGAGGACAAGCCCATCACTAAGAAAAGGATGGATCAAGCAAGAGAGCCCACTCATGGACCTCAACAAGAGCATGAGGAAATTCCTCATCATGAAATCCCTGAGATACCTCAAGGGATGTATTTTCCTCCACATAACTATTGGGAGCAAATCAACACCTCCCTGGGAGAATTAAGTTCCAACATGGGACAACTAAGGGTGGAGCACCAAGAGCATTCCATCCTCCTTAATGAAATTAGAGAAGACCAAAGAGCCATGAGGGAGGAGCAACAAAGGCAAGGAAGAGACATAGAGGAGCTCAAGCGTTCCATTGGATCTTCAAGAGGAAAAACTAGCCGCCATCATTAAGGTGGACCCGTTCTTTAATCTCCTTGCTCTTATTTTTCTGTTTTTCAAAAATTATGCTTTATGTTCTATCCATGTTTGTGTCTTTACTATATGATCATTAGTGTCTTAGTGTCTATTCCTTAAAGCTATAAATGTCCTATGAATCCATCACCTTTCTTAAATAAAAAATGTTTTTAATTGCAAAAGAACAAGAGTACATGAATTTCAAATTTTAAAATAGTTTAATTATTTTGATGTGGTGGCAACACTTTTTATTTTCTGAATGAATGCTAGAACAGTGCATATTTTTGAATTTGTTGTTTGTGAATGATTAAATTATTGGCTCTTGAAAGAATGATGAAAAAGGAGAAATGTTATTTGATAATCTGAAAAATCATAAAATTGATTCTTGAAGCAAGAAAAAGTAGTGAAAAAAAAAGAAAAAAAAATATGGCAAAAAATAAAAGAAAAAGAAAGAAAAAGAAAAAACAAGCAGAAAAAGCCAGTAACCCTTTAAACAAAAAGGCAAGGGTAAAGAGGATCCAAGGCTTTGAGCATTAATGGATAGGAGGGCCTAAAGGAATAAAATCCTGGCCTAAGCGGCTAAACCAAGCTGTCCCTAACCATGTGCTTGTGGCGTGAAGGTGTCAAGTGAAAAGCTTGAGACTGAGCGATTAAAGTCGTGGTCCAAAGCAAAAGAGTGTGCTTAAGAGCTCTGGAAATCTCTAATTGGGGACTCTAGCAAAGCTGAGTCACAATCTGAAAAGGTTCACCCAGTTATGTGTCTGTGGCATTTATGTATCCGGTGGTAATACTGGAAAACAAAATACTTAGGGTCACGGCCAAGACTCATAAAGTAACTGTGTTCAAGAATCAACATATTGAACTAGGAGAATCAATAACACTATCTTAATTCTGAGTTCCTATAGATGCCAATCATTCTGAACTTCAAAGGATAAAGTGAGATGCCAAACCTGTTCAGAAGCAAAAAGCTACTAGCCCCGCTCATCTAATTAAGACTGATCTTCATAGATGTTTTGGAATTCATTGTATATTCTCTTCTTTTTATCCTATTTTGTTTTTAGTTGCTTGGGGACAAGCAACAATTTAAGTTTGGTGTTGTGATGAGCGGATAATTTATACGCTTTTTGGCATTGTTTTTAGGTAGTTTTTAATATGAATTAGTTAATATTTATTATATTGTTATTAGTTTTTAAATAAAAATCACATTTCTGGACTTTACTATGAGTTTGTGTGTTTTTCTGTGATTTCAGGTAGTTTTTGGCTGAAATTGAGGGACTTGAGCGAAAATCTGATTCAGAAGCTGAAAAAGGACTGCAGATGCTGTTGGATTCTGACCTCCCTGCACTTGAAGTGGCTTTTCTGGAGCTACAAAAGCCCAATTGGTGCGCTTGTAATTGCGTTGGAAAGTAGACATCCTGGGCTTTCCAACAATATATAATAGTTCATACTTTGCCCGAGAATTGATGGCCCAAACCGGCGTTCAAAGTCAGCCTAAAATTTCTGGCGTAAAACACCCAAAGTGGCACTAGAATTAGAGTTAAACGCCCAAACTGGCACAAAAGCTGGCGTTTAACTCCAGGAACAGCCCAAGCACAAAAAAGCTTCAATGCTCAGCCCAAGCACATACCAAGTGGGCCCTGGAAGGGGATTTCTGCATCATTTACTCATTTCTGTAAACCTTAGGTTACTAGTTCATTATAAATAGGACCTTTTACTATTGTATTTTCATCTCTGGAACACATTATGTAACTTTTACGTTCGGAGACCTCCATGGGAGGCTGGCCACTCGGCCATGTCTACCCTATTTTCACTTATGTATTTTCAACGGTGGAGTTTCTATACTCCATAGATTAAGGTGTGGAGCTCTGCTGTTCCTCAAGAATTAATGCAATTACTACTGTTTTCTATTCAATTCAAGCTTATTCTTATTCTAAGATATCCATTCACACTTAAACATGATGAATGTGATGATTATGTGACACTCATCACCATTCTCACTTATGAACGCATGCCTGACAACCACTTCCGTTCTACATGAAAACGAGCTTGAATGCATATCTCTTAGCCTCCTGGTTCACGAGATCAGAGTCTTCGTGGTATAAGCTATAATCAATTGGCAGCATTCTTGAGATCCAAAAAGTCTAAACCTTGTCTGTGGTATTCCGAGTAGGATCTGGGATGGGATGACTGTGACGAGCTTCAAACTCGCGAGTGTTGGGCGTAGTGACAGACGCAAAAGGATCAATGGATCCTATTCCAACATGAGTGAGAACCGACAGATGATTAGCCGTGCGGTGACAGCGCATTTGGACTATTTTCACTGAGAGGACAGACGGTAGCCATTGACAACGGTGATCCCCCAACATACAGCTTGCCATGGAAAGGAGTATGAATGATTGGATGAAGGCAATAGGAAAGCAGAGGTTCAGAAGGAACAAAGCATCTTCATACGCTTATCTGGAATTCCACCAATGAATTACATAAGTATTTCTATCTTATTTTCTGTTTTAATTATATTTTAATTATCAAAATCCCATAACCATTTGAATCCGCCTGACTGAGATTTACAAGGATGACCATAGCTTGCTTCAAGCCGACAATCTTCGTGGGATCGACCCTTACTCAAGTAAGGTATTACTTGGACGACCCAGTGCACTTGCTGGTCAGCTGCACGGAGTTGTGTGAAAAGTGTGCGATCACGATTTCGTGTACCACCCTTCCTAACATGCTGAATGAGATTCGGTCAGTTGAGGGTTGGTGGATTTAAAGTTGTTCTTGATGTGATTTAGGAGGAAAAAATGCTCTAGGAACACCTTGAAGCATAACCGAAAATAGAAGCAGCAAATCAAGGTAGGGTTTGGTGAAATTAATCTTGATTAATTGTGTTTAAGTTTTCAGATTTATGGTTTGGTTATGCTTGAAATTGATTGTTTATATGAGTGATTCTTGTTGAAATTTTGGTGAAAATTTGATGATATTCAAGCTATGAATGCATGTTCTTATGGCTGCTGGAATTTTGAACCCTAAACCTTAAATTGGGGTTGAATTTATGTTGAAATCATGTGGAAAATATGGGGTTTTGGTGGCTGCAATTTTATTTTGAATTATGGTAAAAATCGATTACTGAAAAGATTGAAAAACGGGTAAAAACAAGGAAAGAATCTGAAGAATTTACGAAGAACACGAAGAACACTTTGAGTGTGGTGAAGAACAATGAAGAACAGGCTTTAGATCTTAAAAAGGGCAAGGAAGTAAATATTTTGGTGTTTGGAGGTTATTTTGTAATTTCCAAAAGTTAGGGTGGTTAAAGTAGAAATATTAAAAGTTACGGGTGGTAAAAAGTGAATTTTAAAGGTTAAAAGTTAAAGAGGGGTAATTTTCAAAAATATATTAATAGAATAATAAATAATAATAAAATATTAAGTAATAATATTTAATTAAAAATAATATTTTAATAAAAATAATAAAATAATACACAAAAGACAATTTTTCGTAAAAGTTTTAGAAAGACAACTTTAAGCATAGAATCTCACAATTACCTTCATAAAACACTTAGGGAGTGGTAATAACATATTAGTGAGCCAAAGATAAAGAAAAGATAAAGAGTTAAAGAAGAGATGAAAATGAAGAAAAAGTCTTTAAAGTTTTAATGACAGAAATCAAACAGAGATTAGCGAACAAACTAGGAGCAACATAGTTAGTTCATAAGTTGTGCCTAGGGTTAGGTATAATATGAAAAGTTAAACTGTTTCAGTATAGACTTAATGAACCTATACTTGGGACAGGCTAACTATTCATACCGAAATTTACATAAGTTATAAATACATACATTAAATAGAGAAACCAGAGTAGAGCAAAGAGACAAAGAGAAAAGAGTAACTAGAGTAGAGTAAAGAGATAAAGAAAAAAGAGTAATATAGATATAGAGAAAAGAGTAATCAGAGCAGAGTAAAGAGATACAAAGAAAAGAGTAACCAGAGCAGAGTAAAGAGACAAAGTGAAAAGAGTAATATGATAAAGAGATTAGAGAACAAGAAGAGGGCCTGTTGAGAGGTCATTTGTTACATTAAGGCAACTCCAGAGATATTTGTATGTTCATCTGCTGCATTGAGGCAGTCAGATAGAAGGTGGTATGACCACTGAGAATGCTTTCCTGGGATACCTAGCTATAATGCTATGTTGTAAGACAGAGGTTGCTTACAAAAGTATCGAGATATACACAGTTAAAGAGTACTACCGTAAGACAAAGATTGCTTACAGTGAGTGTGTTGTACTCATGTAAGACAGAAGTTGCTTACAATGAGTGTGTTGTGCTCCTGTAAGACAAATGTTACTTACAGTGAGTGTGTTGGGCGTATATCGGCTAATAAGTGCCGCCCTGCAAGACAGAGGTTGCTTGCAATGGGTGCCCTGCAAGACAAAGGGTGCTTGCAATGGGTATTGCCAACAGGAAAGCCTTATCCAGACAGAGGATGCTGGGTAACGTCGAAAGCGGGTTAGTAACCGACAGATGAGCTCATTACCTGCATTAGGGCTAGACATGCATCATACTTGGTTGTGCATTTTCTCTGTTATGATTGGTGTATGAACGTATGCTTTCTTTGTTTGTATTCTATTCTCTGTGTCTTTGTTTTATTTTCTTGTATTCTTCTATTTGTGTTCTATTTTCTGCTTTCTCTATTTTCTCTATTTATGTGTATCTTCTGTGTACTGCTTCTCTATATTCTGCTATGTGTCTGCTAAACGACACAGAATTAATGAACTTAACTAATAACCCCGACCCTACTAAGAACTCCCTAGTTCTTACCCCTTCTCTCTCCTTTCCCCCTCCAGATGGAAGCAAGAGTATCCTTCTGTAGTCTATTGATGACGGTTTTGCATAAAGGTTCTGCTTTGGGTAGTCTTCTAAGTCTAGAGCGAGATTCGTTTTCTGTTTATACGTATATACCATGAGACCAGCCGACATCTACACCCCGTTTATCTATGAACTCTAGCCTAAGTCCTTCGTAAGATGTTGCTATTTTGTGGCCACTCAATGAAGTACCATTGAGATGCTCTTTGATGACGTATGATCATGCGTACTTTCCCTCGCTTTAGTAGTCTAGAAAGACTAGGTAGGTATAGAGTCTAGGCTAGCCTGGGCACCAACTTAGGGACTTCTCGAACAGGTCAGGGCCTAGGATGTTGTAAGCATATATAAGTATATAGTTATTATCTATCTATATCTAGGAACATTCTTACTAGGATCTATACTCTGATTAGAAAGGATAACTAAGTGCTGTTAATTACTTGAGATGTATTTAAGTGTGGTGGTTTTATAACTGTTTTATCTGTTATTATTTGTGAATTGATTATGAATGATTCCGTATATTAATACAAATGTTTTAAAAAAAAAGTACCTCAGAAAAATAACTACGCCTTTAACAACGAATCAGGCCCATATAATAAATAATAGATAATAATTAGGAAGACAAATTTGTAGCGTTCAGTTTCTAGTATGTTCTAGACATACTGAAGATTGGGTCGTTTTAGAGAAGATTCAGTAGGCGATGCCGATGGGATCGCAGGGCGGTGAGGCTGGCGAAGGCTGTGGGACAGCGGTGAGGCTGGCGAAGGCTGTGGGACAGCGGTGAGGCTGGCGAAGGCTGTGGGACAGCGGTGTAAATGTTAGACAAGAAATCCTTTAAGTTAGATGACCTGTTTAAGGATTTATTTATCTGTTTTACAAGCTTGATTATTATGATTGATGTAAAGTTCTAGGATTGCCTCTGGCGTCCCAAAACCTTATGTCTTACATTACTGGGCACTGTTACCATACTGAGAACTTCCAGTTCTCATACCATATTTCGTTGTTATTTTTCAGATGCAGGTCATAACCCACCTCGGTGAGTTGCATGATGGTGACAGAGCGGAGGATCTATAGCATCTTTTGGATATTTTGTTTTAGTACTCTACCCTTTGTATCTTTGTTGCCTTAGAGGCTTAACTTTGAGAGATAAAGTTGTATAAGCTGTTTTAACTCAAAAATCTATTATGACTGTATGTAACTAGTCGGCCTAAACTCTGCGGGCTGTGGCTAGTATTTTTATGACTATTATGGTCATATATCTATATATGCCTTGTTATATTGTATCTATATCTTGTGCCTTTAGGCTTGTAGCTTCGTGTGAATGCTTCGTGCTTTTGTAACTTCGTTTTTGAACTATAATCCTTTATCGGACTTCTCGTATTATTATTCCTTTCTATATATATGTATATTATCATATTAGCCTTAGAACTGTCGTGGCACTTAGTTATCCTTTGCTTTACGGCTAGATGTAAGGCTTAGGGCAATTAGGGTGTTACATTTAGTGGTATCAGAGCGGTTCTTGATATTGAGACTGATCACCTTGATATCGACTGTTTGGTGTAGACAGGAACCCTAATGGCTACTCGCGGACGAGGTCATACGGGTACACGGGGAGAAACTGAGAATGATCGACCGGCTGATAACCATGTCGAGTTCAGGGCGACAATGACCAATTTGGCAAATACTATGCAAGCTAACGCTGCTGTAACTATGCATGCCATGGAAAGGATGGGTCAACCGACTGGGAATGGTAATGGAAATGGAAATAGAAATGGAGAAGGAGACGGTAATAACTTGGGAGGTTCTCCAACGACTTTAGCTTCGTTTCTCAAGGTTCACCCACCAACTTTTTGAGGAAGGACAAACTCCACTAAAGCAGACAATATGTTCCAAGCCATGGAGCGTACACTACAGACTTAGCATGTCCTGGCTAACCAATACGTAGAGTTTCTGGCCTATCAATTGATGGGAGAGGCACAACATTAGTGGCAAGGGGAATGCCAGTTGCTGTGACTTCCAAATGCAGAGATTCCTTGGGACGTGTTTCAAATGTTTATAGGAAGTATTTCCCGGAGTTAGTGAGAGAAGCTAAAGAGTTAGAGCTTATGCAGTTGAAGCAAGGCTCGTTGTCTGTGGCCGATTACACTAGTTAGTTCGAGGAGCTCTGTAGGTTCTCTAGGGTGTGTCAAGGTGCCCCGGAGTCCTATGAGAGTTGGAAGTGTATAAAGTATCAAGGATGTTTAAGGGATAACATAATGACTGTTGTGGCTCCTTTGAAGATTTGGATCTTTTCCGAACTTGTGAACAAGGCGAGGATTATGGAGGAGTGTGCGAAGAAAGTGGCATTAGCAAGAGATACTTGTGGGGAAAACAACAACCATGGGCGTGAAAAGTACTTTCAACCAAGAGCTCAGAACTTCAAGAGGGGAGGACATATACCTCAAGGTCAAGGCAACTTTAGGAGACCCACTTTTGATCAATATCACCCGACAAGAGGAAGAGGTGATTGCTTTAATTGTGGATTACCTGGTCACATTGCGAGGAATTTTACTCGTGGGAGGAACCCGAATGCGGGTAGGAAAGAAACACCAAGGAAGAGTGTTCGCTGTGAATGCTAATGATGCTGCTAAGGTGGATTCTTTGATGAGAGGTAAGTGTGTAACTAGTGACAAAGCTTTAGCTACATGGTATGATGTTGTAACCTGACATTTATTCGTAACTTATTGTGGTGGGCTAAAAGCTGAGAGTATTAGGTTTAGCGTTAGGCCTATGACCCAACATACTTGTGTCGTGTGTAATGTCGCTGTTAGACTGGCAGAACTGAGGGTTTGGTTACCAAAACAGATTGACTAATCCGACCAAGTATTTTTGTGTGAAACACTGGTGATATTACAATGGAAAGTTATGGCAATGTGAGGTATGATATGAGAGAGAGAGAGAGAGAGAGAGAGAGAGAGAGAGTACCAATAATTCCTGGCGAACCAACCTATCTTTTATTTTTGTAATTTACATCAAAGTTCTTTATTCTGAGTTTCTTCTTGATAATTAATTTGAACGTTTTCTAAATCAAACCCTTGCTTGCATGTGTCCTTGCATGAAATTCGTACTCCTTGACGTAAGCCTAAACTCGTTTCGACCCAATCGAGTGTGAGGGAAATTACTGTTGAGGTAAACTATCTTTATTCATGGACTCTCGATTTTTTTTAAGTCAGCAGAGACATATTTTGATTCAATGTGCTTTATTGTTTCCCTTTTGAGGTGCACTCTAATTCTCTTTCTAATGCATTTTCTTATTTTCTACAACTTTGTCTGATCACAACATAAGGTATCTTTTCAATTTCTTACGGATACCATTCGAAATTGTTTGCTCTCTTTTGAGCTTGGTATCCTTTCAGCTAACTTGAGCTCATTTCGATATCGCATGCAATCCTTAGATGTAACCATCGATTTGTTAGTTCCTTAGGATACGAATTATGAACACAATGGACAAAACTTGTGAGCATGCGACATCACGAGGAGCTGTGAAGTTTTATTTTTGCAAATGACGTTACATATGACTAAATTGACACACAAGGATGCCCCGTTGGTACAGACGTCAAATTGTGGGGAAAATTCCTCAAAACCTTGAAAGAAAGATTAACTACAAAGCCAATGTTTGTGTTGCTGGAACCCCGTGAACCAGTTGGGATGTACGATCACTTTATTAGAAATCATGGAGTACGTTCTAATGTAACATTAGGAGGTAGTGGTTTATGCATCACGACGATTGAGGCCGTACGAAGTGAATTCTCTGACTCACGATCTAGAGCCTGCTGCATTTGTGCTTATGTTGAAGATTTGGAGCAGGAGGAAATTACCTCCATGGAGATGGATGAAATTACTAAAAGACTAAGATTTTGAGTTAAGCTACCACCTAGAGATATCCACATTTGATTTTGGTTTTTATGTGTAGATTCTAGGATGATTGATATAACATTTGGTACCTGGTAAGTTATTTAAGTGCGGAAGCAAGTAGAAAAGGAGAAAAAAAATAAGTGAAAATGAATTTAGGCTTGAATTTTTGGTCGAGTTTAACATTTGATCTTAGTTATGATAAGTAGAAATTCATTAGTTGTTTAATATATCTAAGGGAAATTGAATTGTATATATTGGTGAAATTGTAAATAAATTGAATAATTAGATGCAGAGTAAATGGTATGGTGGTATTGTGGACCTTGGAATCTTGTTGAATGAGTGAAGAAAATGGAGAATAGAATATTTTAAGTGTTGGAATGATTGAGTGTGTTATGATTGTGATTGTGTGGGTAGTATTGACATTGTGGTTAGTATATGAACTATTGTTAAACTTTGAAAGTGTTGGATGGTTGGAAATTGATGGATATTGTGCTTGGAACTATGCAAAATTGTTTAAGGCTAGAATTGGTACGGTTGCGAATAGAAATAGTAGAATGGTGACTAAAAATATTTTAGGCTTAAATGCTGGAAGAGTTTGGTGGGTTAATGTAAATAATAATTTCCCAAAAACTAAGTTTAATTGTGGCTGTAAGATTAGAATGATTTAGGATAGGTTGTAGACATGAGGGTAGGTGAATAATTTGGATTTGGATGGTAGGTGAGTGCAATTATCGTATTTGGAAGATAAGGATTGTGATAATTGATCATAATGACTTTAAGTTTAGATTGTAATAGGAAATGATTTATTTGAAAGACGGATTTGGAACATATCGAGTTGAAATGTTAATGTGGTATTGAGGGAAGCTAAGAATGAAAAGGATGAGTATAGCATAGGCTTTAATTCGGTTAAAATAGGGCGTTATAAATAAGAATGAAGGATGTAGATAGGAATTTGAATGGAGGGATGAAAAGAAGAATGGTGAGAGGTAGGTTTAAGTTGAGGGAACATTTAATGGTGATGATGGGTAAACCAAATTTTGAGGGCAAAATTTCTTATTTGGTGGGGAGAATGTAAGAACCACAATTATTTAACCACTTAATTAATTAATTTAATGGCCCAAAATAGGTTCCAAAATTTTAGAATATTAATTAGAAAAGATAAATATGATATTTGGTCTCAGAAGATTTTTCTGAGTTGGAAAATGTAATTTTCTGTGAAAAATTACGTCAAAATGCGTACTGGTAAATTAGCTGGCAGTACCAGCTTAAATCTATCCATTATTTTATGATAGCGGTAAAAACTATAGAAAAACTTAGGAAAATAATTAAAGTTGAAAACCGGGCGCTAATTCTAAAGGTTTGGCCCAAAATTAGGCCAAAAACGCTAACGGGTTGGACCAGACCCAAGTTAGGCTTAAGCCCAACATATATAAACACAGAAATGAAGGCCATTCAGCCTCATTCATCACAAAATACAACACACACCAGCTGCACAAGTGAGAAGAGAGGGAGAAGAGAGTGTTACTATTCATCCTTCACTTCCGATAGCCATAACTCGAGCTACAGAACTCCGATTCGCGTGCCGTCAGTGACTACGCGAAGATCTTTCTAAGTCCGTCAGTTCTATCTAACTTTTGTAGATAGGATTTCGAATTTCACTCTCCATTCTGCAGCCCTAAGATTTTCAAAATTTAAGGTTTTGGTTTTGAGTAGATTTTGTATTTTCAATTGATTAGGTGGTATCTAAGGTTGGGCTTTTGGTGGTTTGTGCCTCAAACACCATTGAGAAAGGTAAAAAAACTCTTTTCCCTTGTAAAATTGTGTATTTAGGAATCCTAGGTATTGGTTTGTGGCATTTGGTATGATTTTAGTTGAGTTCTTACGGTTGTTGACATTTATTTGGAGCCTTGGATTAATTGTTGGTGATTGGAAGATTGAGTTGGACTCAATTTAGTGTGTTGTGCATATTGGAAATTGGCTAAGTTATGGTTTCGATTTCCTCTATGTAATATATAATATTTCTGGACACTTAGACTAGTGGACTTTAGGATAGGATTGAATTGATTGTTCAAAATTGTTGAATTGATAATGTATTATGGCATTGATGATTATGATAAATTATGATGTTGAATTTTTATGTTGTTGTTGATTCTTGAGATTTAAGTTGGATAATGATAATTTTGAGGTGTGATAATGGATTATGATGATTGTTGATATTGATGAATGTTAAGGATGATGAATTGATGTTGAATTGTTAATTATTGAGAAGTGGAGATCTGTAAGTAGGAATTTTTGGATGAAAATGTGTATTGATAGGTTGTGGAATGAATTAGAAGGTATATGAACATAAATTAGGTACATTGGAATTGTTTTGGTTGTAGGTTAATTGGTTTTGATTGTGAATTTTAGAAGTTTGAGAACCTAGTTGACTTTTGGTAAAAATCTATATTCAGTGAACTTTGGTGGATCATAACTTGAGCCTCACTTTTTGAAATTTATTGAAATTTCTTTTAAATTGAGATTCATTTAAAGAGCTTTAAAACGATATAAAGTTTGAGGAAAATTGAGTTTTGTAGAGGAAGTTATGAACGTTTAAAGTTTGGTTTTTAAAACTGATTTCTGCAACTTTACAAGATTTTACAAGTATGGGAGTGCATGCGTATGCGGACATTTCTATACGCGGGAGTGCGTCTCTGCCAGGCCTTCTTCCGTATGCAGCACATGCATGCGTATGTGGAATGGTCCAAATTTGAAGTGTGCGTACGCACAAACCTTGTTTTGCTGAAAAATGATTTTCTTCATTTTTAAGGGTTCTTTTGCTTTCTAAACTTCTTTAAATTTCTGTTTAAGAGTACTATCTAGTAATTAGTCCGTAAGACTATTAGAGAAGAATTAGTGACTTATATAGGTAAAATTCTATATGAATTTAGAAGACAGAGACTTAGGTTTCTGGAGTATTGAGGATGGATTCGTTGAGTGAGATGGCAGAATACTGTAATGATGACTAATGTGATAAGTTGTGGAATTACGGACTGATGATGGTTATGACGAGTTTGGGACTCGAAGAGAAATGGCATATTATTGAATGTTGAAAGTGATCACTGACGGAATATTGATATATATATATATATATATATTGTATTACACTGATATTGTTGAGATGATATGCGTCTGGCAGGGACGGTAGGTTAATCCCGCCTATCGAGGTCGCGGCGGTGTCGTAAGGGCATTGGTTAGTCCCGTGATGAGCGGATGTTTTATACACTTTTTGGCATCATTTTCATATAGTTTTCATTATGTTTTGTTTAAGTTTTTTTATATTTTCATAGGTTTTAGTGCAAACTTCATATTTTTAAATTCTACTTTGAGTTTATGTGTTTTGTGATGATTTCAGATATTTTCTGGCTAAAATTGAGAAGTTTTGGTAAAGTCTAATTCAGAGACAGAGAAAGGACTGCAGATGTTGTCAGATTTTGACCTCCATGCACTCAAGGGAGCATTTCTGGAGCTTCAGAAGTCCAAATGGTGTGCTCTTAACGGTTATGGAAAACTAACATACAAGGCTTTCCAGAAATATATAATAGTCCATACTTTACTCTAGAAATGAAGGCCCAAAACTGGCATTCAACGGTAGCCACCAACTCTATTCCTGGCGTCCAACATCCAAAAGGAAGCAGCTGGTGTCCAACGCCCATTCAGGAGTCCCAAGCTGGCGTCCAACCCCCTAGAGGGAGTACTAACTCGTGGCTTCACTCAAGCTCAACCTAAACACTCACCATGTGGGCCTGGAAAGTGGATTCTTGCACTACAAGACTAGTTTATCTTATTTCTGTAATCCTTAGTTATTAGATTAGTATATATAGGAGGAGATCACCCTTGTTTAGGATCTTCTTTTGTAAGCTGTGAGTTACTAACCTCCTAGGTTAAGGTTAGGAGCTCTGTTGATTCTTATGGATTGATAATATCACTATTCTATTTCAACCTATGCTTGATTCCATTCTAAGATGTGTCTTCGATCTTCATCCTAATGATTTAGGAGTGTAACTTGAACGTCATCCCTATTTTACATGGGTTCATGCGAGTCCTTGATGGGATAGTACTAAACCACAAGCTTGATTATACATCTCTTAGACAGCTAATCCACGACTTCGTTTGGGACTTCTCGAGACATCGGTTCAGCCGAGGTACAGGGTGATTAGGGCCTTTGTGGTAGAGGCTAGAATCCAAGGAGCAGCGTTCTCTGATCCGGAAGATCCGACCTTGTCTATGGTGCTTTGAGTAGGATCACTAAGGGAATATTCTGCTAGAGCTTCACTCTCATTCAGATTTGATGACCACTGACCCGACGTTTGATCTGAAGCAGAGGAGATTAATGACCGCTGACATGGCGTTAATCATTTACAGCCTTCCATGAAATGAATCATCAGAAGTTGGAGTAGATGGCGAGAAAATTTGATCCAGAAGGAAGAAGCATCTCTGAAGCCTCAACCGTTCTCTCATCACTGATTTCACATCTATCTTGTAACTTTTTATTTATTTATTCTGTTGTATGTGTTTTTCGTGACACTTATATTTTCTATCCGCCTGACTAAGATCTACAAGTTAGCCATTGCTTGTTCAAACTAACAATCCTCGAGGAATCGACCCTCACTCACCTGAGGTATTACTTGGACGACCTGATGCACTTGCCGGTATATCTGTGTGAATATTGCGGAGCCAATTTCGGGCACCAAGTTTTTGGTGCTGTTGCCGGAGATTGTTCGGATTTGACAAACTACCAGATTATCTTGTTGCTTAGATTAGGTACTTTTTACTCTTTTTTTTCGTGTCTTTTGTTTTCTTTTTCAAAAACTTTTTCAAAAATCTATCTTTTCTTTGTCTTTTGTTTGAGTCTAGTGTCAGTTCTTAAGTTTGGTGTCCCTTGTGTCTTTATCTTTTCTTTAAATTTTCGAATTGTTCTTGAGTGTTCTTCTTGGTATTCAAGTTGTTCTTGTTTCTTTTCTTGTTTTGATCTTAAAATTTTTAAGTTTGGTGTCTTTTGGTTGTTTTTCTTTAAATTTTAAATAAACTAGTATTCTTGATTTAAAAATTTTAAGTTTGGTGTCTTTTAGTTATTTTTCTCTTTCTTTATTAATTCGAAAAAATAAAAAAAATAACTTTTCTATCTTCATTCAAAATTTTCAAAAATCTTACTTATTTTTTATCTTGATTTAAAAATTTTAAGTTTAGTATTTTCTTGTTTGTAAAGTCAAATTTCAAATCTTATCTTTTTAAATCTTTTAAAATCTTTTCTTTTATTGATTCTTTCCTATCTTATCTTTCTTTTAAATTTTAAAAATCAAATCTTTTTCAAATCTTTTCAATTCTTATATTATCTTGTTGACTTTTGCTTTTCCAATTTTAAATTTCAAAATTTTTAAAATTAAATCTCCGATCTTATCTTATTTTCAAATATTTCTTAATTAGTTACTTGTTTTATCTTATTTTAATTTTAAAAGTTTGGTATCTCTTTAATACTCTCCTTTCTCTTTCCTCTTTTTCAAAACTTCTTAACTAATTCTTCTCTCTTCTATTTTGAAAACTTCTTACCTCTTTCTCTTTCTTATTTTTATTTGATAAAATTGATGCTTATTATGAGTGAAAAACCGTCAAAGCTATTGTGATAAACATGGTGATGTGGATGACCATTAATATGGTCGGCTCAGTTTTCCTATGTTGAAAGAAGCAAGTTCTTAGGACGAAATAAAATTAATGAAGTTTGAAAAGTAAAATCTTGTATGTCTATAAAAGCATGTACGGGGCAAAAGGATTACACACAACAACAATCAATAACAATATTCTCTCTCTCTTATACTCTTCTCTCTCTTTTATATACGATACTACTTATATTATATCAATATAATTATATTGGTGAACATTCATACTAGAATTTTATATTTATATTTCTCTACCTTATATTTATATCTTTCTTATTTATTTATTTTTCAACACGTTATCAGCACGAGACTCTAGTCAAATTTTAAGAAGACTCAGGTAACAAATTTTCATTATGTCGAAGCTTTCTCATCTTGAATTTAATACTCTTGATATATCTAGAAACAACTATTTATCATGGATACTAGATGCTAAAATCATCTTGATTCAATGGATCTTGGAGATACCATTAAGGCTGAAAATAATGTATCCCAAAAGGATAAAGCCAAGGCCATGATTTTTCTTCGTCGTCATCTTGACAAAAGATTGAAAAATGAATATTTCACATTAAAAGATCCTGCAGATCTGTAAAAAGACCTTGAAGAAAGGTATAATCATCAAAAAACGATGATACTTTCTCAAGCCTGATATGAATGGATGCACTTGCGTCTACAGGATTTTAAATCCATAAATGAATATAATTCAGCAATGTTTCGAATCACCTCACGAATGAAATTATGTGGGAAAAAGATAACTGATAATGATATGTTAGAGAAAACTTTTTCGACCTTCCATGCCTTGAATGTGCTCTGATAAACCCCAATTTTCTGGTTTATCTTGTGTTGAATTTGGTGGGTTTTATCAACTTTTCTCACATTTATTCAATGAAATACCATGTTTTTCTTTTATGCCTTCCAAGTGTTTGACAAAATGCTTGGTTGGACTTTAGAGTAGTTTTTGAGCATTCTTGGCTTGGAAAGAGAAATTGGGCAATCTTGAGTCATTAATACCTAATTTAGATTGGTGATCTAAAGTGATTAGTTAGTCTTGTATCCATTAACATTACTTATGGATTGGGATTAACTAGGCATATTTAACTTTCTTCTAATGTGAAGATAACCTAATAGGCTTTACCTTTTGTTAAGTATTGTGTTATGATTAATGACTAGGATAGAAAACCTAGATTCTCAATCCTTGCCATGAATGTCTCTTTTTAGTAGTTGTTATCTTTAATGTTTGATTTACTTTTATTGTCATTTTAATTTCTTGTTATTTATATTGTAGTTTCTCATATGCAAACCCCCTTGAACCTCATAACCAATAACACGTATACCTCACTGCAATTCCTTTGAGAGACGACCCGAGAACTAATACTCTTGGTATTTTTATTGGTTTGCACTTGTGACAAACAAAATTAAACTCTAATTGAGTGTTATCTGTTGGTTTGGAACTATACTTGCAACGAGGTTATTTCTCTTACCGAGAAGGAATTTCTAGACCAACGGTAATCTTCTTTCAAATTTTTGGCGCCGTTTCCGGGAAATTGCAATGGTGTTATATTATTGGCTATTGTGAATATATTTGGTGCACGAAATTGTGATCATCAATGGCGCCAACAACTTGGTACGCACAATTGTAATCTCAACTCTTTATCACAACTCCGCACAACTAACTAGCAAGTGTACTGGGTCGTCCAAGTAATAAACCTTACGTGAGTAAGGGTCGATCCCACGGAGATTGTCGGCTTGAAGCAAGCTATGGTCATCTTGTAAATCTCAGTCAGGCGGATTCAAATGGTTATGGAGAATTGATAATTAAAAGATGAATAAAACATAAAATAGGATAGAGATACTTATGTAATTCATTGGTGAGAATTTCAGATAAGCGTATGAAGATGCTTTGTTCCTTCTGAACCTATGCTTTCCTATTGCCTTCTTCCAATCATTCATACTCCTTTCCATGGCAAGCTTTATGTTGGGCATCACCGTTGTCAATGGCTACTTCCCGTCCTCTTAGTGAAAATGTTCCAAATGCGCTGTCACCGCACGGCTAATCAGCTGTTGGTTCTCGATCATGTTGGAATAGGATCCATTGATCCTTTTGCGTCTATTACACGCCAAACACTTGCGAGTTTGAAGCTCGTCACAGTCATCCCTTCTCAGATCCTACTCGGAATACCACAGACAAGGTTTAGACTTTCCGGATCTCAAGAATGACCGCCAATGATTCTAGCCTATACCACGAAGGTTCTAATCTTAGATTAGAAACCCAAGAGATACACATTCAAGCTATTGCAAGTAGAACAGAGGTGGTTGTCAGGCACGTGTTTATAGGTGAGAATGATGATGAGTGTCACGGATCATCACATTCATCAAGTTGAAGAACGAGTGTATATCTTAGAGAAGAAGTAGGCGTGAATTGAATAGAAAAACAATAGTACTTTGCATTAATTCATGAGGAGCAGCAGACCTCTGCACCTTAATCTATGGTGTGTAAAAACTCTACCGTTGAATATACATAAGAACAAAAGGTCTAGGCATGGCCGAATGGCCAGCCTCCCAAAGCGTGAACATACAAGTTCCAAGATGAAAAGTATGATCAAGTGTGTAATGCAATAGCAAAAGGTCCTATTTGTAGAAAACTAGTAGCCTACGGTTACAAAAATAAGTAATTAATGCAGAAATCTTCTTCCGGGCCCACTTGGTGTGTGCTTAGGCTGAGCATTGAAGCTTTCACATGTAGAGACTTTTCTTGGAGTTAAACGCCAGCTTTTGTGCCAGTTTGGGCGTTTAACTCCAGCTTTTATGCCAGTTCTGGCGTTTTGACGCCAGAATTTCTATGCTGACTTTGAACGCCAGTTTGGGCCATCAAATCTTGGGAAAAGTATAGACTATTATATATTGCTGGAAAGCCCAGGATGTCTACTTTTCAACGCAATTGAGGCGCGCCAATTGGACTTCTGTAGCTCCAGAAAATCCACTTCGAGTGCAGGGAGGTCAGAATCCAACAACATCTGCAGTCCTTTTTCAGCCTCTGAATCAGATTTTTGCTCAGCTCCCTCAATTTCAGCCAGAAAATAATTGAAATCACAGAAAAACACACAACCTCATAGTAAATTCCAGAAATATGATTTTTATTTAAAAACTAATAAAAACATAATAAAAATTAACTAAAATATACTAAAAACAATGCCAAAAAGCGTATAAATTATCCGCTCATCACAACACCAAACTTAAATTGTTGCTTGCCCCAAGAAACTAAAAATCAAATAGGATAAAAAGAATAGAATATACAATGAATTCCAAAAACATCTATGAAGATCAGTCTTAATTAGATGAGCGGGGCTTTTAGCTTTTTGCTTCTAAACAGTTTTGGCATCTCACTTTATCCTTTTGAAATTCAGAATGATTGGCATCTATAGGAACTCAGAATTCAGATGGTGTTATTGATTCTCCTAGTTCAGTATGTTGATTCTTGAACACAGCTACTTTATGAGTCTTGGCCGTGACTCAAAGCATTTTGTTTTCCAGTATTACCACCGGATACATAAATGCCACAGACACATAACTGGATGAACCTTTTCAGATTGTGACTCAGTTTTGCTAGAGTCCCTAATTAGAGGTGTCCAGAGCTCTTAAGCACACTCTTTTTGCTTTTGGACCACGACTTTAACCGCTCAGTCTCAAGTTTTCACTTGACATCTTCACACCACAAGCACATGGTTAGGGACAGCTTGGCTTAGCCGCTTAGGCCAGGATTTTATTCCTGTGGGCCCTCCTATCCACTGATACTCAAAGCCTTGGATCCTTTTTTATTTCACCCTTGCCTTTTGGTTTAAAGGGCTATTGGCTTTTTCTGCTTGCTCTTTCTTTTTCTTTCTTTTTCTCTCTTTTTTTTGCCAATTTTTTTCTTCTTTTTTTTTCGCAAGCTTTTCACTGCTTTTTCTTGCTTCAAGAATCATTTTTATGATTTTTCAGATCATCAATAACATTTCTCCTTTTCCATCATTCTTTCAAGAGCTAATAATTTTAACATTCATAAACAATCAAATTCAAAAATATGCACTGTTCAAGCATTCATTCAGAAAAACAAAAGTATTGCCACCACATCAAAATAATTAAATTGTTTTAAAATTCGAAATTCATGCACTTCTTTTTCTTTTTCAATTAAAAACATTTTTCATTTAAGAAAGGTGATGGATTAATTTTCATAGCTTTAAGGCATAGACACTTAGACACTAGTGATCATGTAATAAGACACAAACATAAATAAACATAAAGCATAAAAATTCAAAAAATAGAAAATAAAGAACAAGGATATTAAAGAACGGGTCCACCTTAGTGATGGCGGCTAGTTCTTCCTCTTAAAGATCTTATGGAGTGCTTGAGCTCCTCAATGTCTCTTCCTTGCCTTTGTTGCTCCTCTCTCATGATTCTTTGATCTTCTCTAATTTCATGAAGGAGGATGGAATGCTCTTGGTGCTCCACCCTTAGTTGTCCCATATTGGAACTTAATTCTCCTAGGGAGGCGTTAATTTACTCCCAATAATTTTGTGGAGGAAAATGCATCCCTTGAGGCATCTCAGGGATTTCATGATGAGGAATTCCTCATGCTCTTGTCCATGAGTGAGATCTCTTGTTTGCTCCATCCTTTTCTTAGTGATGGGCTTGTCCTCATCAATGAGGGTGTCTTTCTCTATGTCAATTCCAGCTGAATTGCAAAGGTGACAAATAAGATGAGGGAAGGCTAACCTTGACAAAGTAGAGGACTTGTTCGCCACCTTGTAGAGTTCTAGGGATATAACCTCATGAACTTCTACTTCCTCTCCAATCATGATGCTATGGATCATGATAGCCCGGTCTATAGTAACTTCAGACCGGTTGCTAGTGGAAATGATTGAGTGTTGGATGAACTCCAACCATCCCCTAGCCATGGGTTTGAGGTCATACCTTCTTAGTTGAACCGGATTCCCTCTTGAATCTCTTTTCCATTGAGCGCCCTCTTCACAAATGTCTATGAGGACTTGGTCCAACCTTTGATCAAAGTTGACCCTTCTAGTGTAGGGGTGTGCATCTCCTTGCATTGGCAAGTTGAATGCCAACCTTATATTTTTCAGACTGAAATCTAAGTATTTCCCCCGAACCATTGTAAGCCAATTCTTTGGATCCGGGTTCACACTTTGATCATGGTTCTTGGTGATTCATGCATTGGCATAGAACTCTTGAACCATTAAGATTCCGACTTGTTGAATGGGGTTGGTGAGAACTTCCCAACCTCTTCTTCAAATCTCATGTCAGATCTCCGGATATTCACCCTTTTTGAGCTTGAAAGGGACCTCAGGGATCACTTTCTTCTTGGCCACAACTTCATAGAAGTGGTCTTGATGCACTTTTGAGATGAATCTCTCCATCTCCCATGACTCAGAGGTGGAAGCTTTTGCCTTCTCTTTCCTCTTTCTAGAGGTTTCTCCGGCCTTAGGTGCCATAAATGGTTATGGAAAAACAAAAAGCAACGCTTAAGATGGGTTTATATAGGAGTGGGGAGAGGGTAAGTTTCGGCCATGTATGGGTGGGTTTGGGAGGTAAAGTGGTTTGAATTTGAATGGTGAGGTAGGTGGGGTTTATGATGGATGGATGTGGATTGGTGAAGGGTTTATGGAGAAGAGGGTAGGATTTGATAGGTGAGGGGTTTTTGGGAAGAGGTATTCAGTTGATTGGTGAAGGGTATTTGGGGAAGAGTATTATGAAAAGGTGTGAAGAAGAGAGAGAGTGAGTTGAGGTTGGTAGGGATCCTGTGGGGTCCACAGATCCTGAGGCGTCAAGGATTTCTCATCCCTGCACCAATTAGGCGTGTAAAACGCCCTCTACTGCCAATCCTGGCGTTAAACGCCAGGTTCCTACCCATTTTGGCGTTTAACGCCAGCTTCTTGCCCTTTTCTGGCGTTAACCGCCAGTCTGGTGCCCATTTCTGGCGTTAAACGCCCAGAATGGTGTCAGATTGGGCGTTTAACGCCCATTCTGCTGCCCTTACTGGCGTTTAAACGCCAGTAGGCTTCTCCTCCAGGGTGTGCTGTTTTTCATTCTGTTCTTCAGTTTGTTTTTGCTTTTTCAATTGTTTTTATGACTTCACATGATCATCAACCTATAGAAAACATAAAATAATAATGGAAAATAGAAATTTAAAATAGATAAGTAAAATTGGGTTGCCTCCCAACAAGCGCTTCTTTAATGTCACTAGCTTGACAGTGGGCTTTCATGGAGCCTCACAGATACTTAGAGCATGATGATGGCCTCTCAATACCAAACTTAGAGTTTGGTTGTGGCCTCCCAACACCAAACTTAGAGTTTGAATGTGGGGATTTTGTTTGACTCTGCATTAAGAGAAGCTTTTCATGCTTCCTCTCCATGGTTACAGAGGGAGATCCTTGAGCTTTAAACACAAGGGAGTCCTCATTCACTTGAAAGACCAGTTCTCCTCTGTCAACATCAATCACAGCTTTTGCTGTGGCTAGGAAGGGTATGCCAAGGATGATGGATTCATCCATACACTTCCCAGTGTCTAGGATTATGAAATCAGCAGGCATGTAGTGTGCTTCAACCTTTACCAAGACATCCTCTACAAGTCCATAAGCCTGTTTTTTTGAATTGTCTGCCATCTCTAGTGAGATTCTTGTAACTTGTACCTCAAGGATTCCTAGCTTCTCCATTACAGAGAGAGGCATGAGGTTTATGCTTGACCCTAGGTCACACAGAGCCTTCTCAAAGGTCATAGTGCCTATGGTACAAGGTATTGAGAACTTTTCAGGATCCTGTCTCTTTTGAGGTAATCTCTGCCTAGTCAAGTCATCCAGTTCTTTGGTGAGCAAGGGGGGTTCATCCTCCCAAGTCTCATCACGAAATAACTTGGCATTTAGCTTCATGAATGCTCCAAGGTACTTAGCAACTTATTCTTCAGTAACATCTTCATCCTCTTCAGAGGAAGAATACTCATCAGAGCTCATGAATAGCAAAAGTAAATTTAATGGAATCTCTATGGTCTTAGTGTGAGCCTCAGATTCCCATGGTTCCTCATTAGGAAACTCCTTGGAGGCCAGTGGACGTCCATTGAGGTCTTCCTCAGTGGAGATCACTGCCTCTTCCTCCTCTCTAGGTTCGGCCGTGAGGGCTAGGTTGATGGCCTTGCACTCTCCTTTTGGATTCTCTTCTGTATTGCTTGGGAGAGTACTAGGAGGGAGTTCAGTAACTTTCTTACTCAGCTGACCTACTTGTGCCTCCAAATTTCTAATGGAGGATCTTGTTTCAGTCATGAAACTTTGAGTGGTTTTAATTAAATCAGAGACTACAGTTGCTAAGTCAAAGTGGCTCTGCTTAGAATTCTCTGTTTGTTACTGAGAAGATGATGGAAAAGGCTTGCTATTGCTAAACCTATTTCTTCCACCATTATTGTTGTTGAAGCCTTGTTGAGGCCTCTGTTGATCCTTCCATGAGAGGTTTGGATGATTTCTCCATGAAGGATTATAGGTGCTTCCATAGGGTTCTCCCATGTAATTCATCTCTTCCATTGTTGGGTTCTCAGGATCATAAGCTTCTTCTTTAGATGAAGCTTCTTTGGTACTGCCTGTTTCTGCTTGCATTCCAAACAAACTTTGAGAAATCATATTGACTTGTTAAGTCAATAGTTTGTTCTGAGCCAATATGGCATTCAGAGTATCAATCTCAAGAACTCTTTTCTTCTGATTTGTCCCATTATTCACAGGATTCCTTTTAGAAGTATACATGAATTGGTTATTTGCAAACATTTCAATGAGTTTCTGAGCTTCTGCAGGCATCTTCTTCAGATGAAGAGATCCTCCAGCAGAGCTGTCTAATGACATCTTGGACAGTTCAGATAGACCATCATAGAAAATACCTATGATGCTCCATTCTGAAAGCATGTCAGAAGGACACCTTCTGATCAATTGCTTGTATCTTTCCCAGGCTTCATAGAGGGATTCACCTTCCTTCTGTCTGAAGATTTGGACTTCCACTCTAAGCTTGCTCAATTTTTGAGGTGGAAAGAATTTTGCCAAGAAGGCATTGACTAGCTTTTCCCAAGAGTTCAGGCTTTCTTTAGGTTGTGAATCCAACCATGTTCGAGCTCTGTCTCTTACAGCAAAGGGAAAAAGCATAAGCTTGTAGACCTCGAGATTAACCCCATTGGTCTTGACAGTGTCACAGATTTGTAAGAATTCAGCTAAGAACTGATGAGGATCTTCCAATGGAAGTCCATGAAACTTGCAATTCTGTTGCATTAGAGAAACTAATTGAGGCTTAAGCTCAAAGATGTTTGCTCCAATGGCAGGGATTGAGATGCTTCTCCCATAGAAGTCAGGAGTAGGTGCAGTAAAGTCACCAAGCAACTTCCTTGCATTGTTGGCATTGTTGTTGTTTTCGGCTGCCATGGCTTCTTCTTGTTTGAAAAGTTCTGTTAGGTCCTCTTCAGAGAGTTGTACTTTAACTTCTCTTAGCTTTCTCTTCAAGGTCCTTTCAGGTTCAGGATCAGCTTCAACAAGAATGCCCTTGTCCTTGCTCCTGCTCATATGAAAAGAGAGAAGAAGAAAATATGGAATCCTCTATATCACAGTATAGAGATTCCTTGAGGTGTCAGAGGAAAATAAAAATAGAAGGATGAGGTAGAGAAGAGAGAATTCAAACTTTATCAAGGGAGATAGAGTTCGAATTGTTGATAATGGAGAGGTGTTAGTCCTTTAAATAGAAGGATTTGGGAAGAGGAGAAGAATTTTCGAAATTAAAGTAAAAGATTTTGAAATAATTAAAAGAAATTTTGAAAATTTGGTAAATGATTTTTGAAAACTAAGATTGGGAAAGAAATTAAGTGATTTTTGAAAAAGATTTTGAAATTAGAAATCAAAAAGATATGATTGAAAATTAATTTTGAAAAAGATGTGATTGAAAAGATATGATTGAGAAGATATGATTGAAAACCAAATTAAAAAGAGAAAGTTTTAAACTTAAAGTTGATTACTTGACTAACAAGAAATTAGAAGATATGATTCTAGAATTAAAACTTTTGATCCTTTCTTAATAGGCAAGTAACAACTTGAAAATTTTGAATTAAATCATTAATTGTAACAAATATTTTCGAAAATAGTAATAAAAAATGGAAAGAAATTGATTTTGAAAGGATATGATTGAAAAGATATGATTTGAAAAAGATTTGATTTTGAAAAATTATGAAAATTTGAAAAAGATTTGAATTAAAAACTAAATCTTCCCTCTAGTGTCCTCCTGGCGTTAAACGCCCAGAATGGCATCCATTCTGGCGTTTAACGCCCAAAATGCTACCTTTTTGGGTGTTTAACGCCCAGCCAGGTACCCTGGCTGGCGTTTAAATGCTAGTTTTCCTTCCTCACTGGGCATTTTGAACGCCCAGCTTTTTCTGTGTAATTCCTCTACTGTATGTTCTGAATCTTCAATTCTCTGTATTATTGACTTGAAAAGACACAATTTTAAAAAAAATTGAATTTTTAATGATGAGAAACAATCAAAATGCAACTAATCATGGAAAACTAATATTAAACAACCAATGCATGCAAGACACCAAACTTAGAAGTTTGTATACTAAAGACTATAACAATTAAAAAAATGCATGTAAGAAACAACAAAAGACACAAAATAAGAGAAATTAAAGATCAGAGCATTGGAATCATCAAGAACAACTTGAAGATCAATGAAGAACATAATGCATGTAATTTTCAAAAATTAGAAGAATAAAGACATGCAACTGACACCAAACTTAAAATTAGACACTAGACTCAAACAAGAAACATAAAATATTTTTGATTTTAAGATTTTATAATTTTTTTTTTTGTAATTTTTCGAAAATTAAGTAGAAAAAGAGAAAAAGGACTTCAAAATTCATAATGAGAATTCCAGGAATCATGTAATGTTAGTCTAAAACTTCGGTCCAGGAATTAGACATGGCTTACTAGCCAGCCAAGCTTTCAATGAAAGCTTCGGTCCAAAACACTAGACATGGCCAATGGCCAGCCAAGCTTTAACAGATCATTACTTTCAATAGCAATATTGATAGAAATCAACAAGCTCTTGTGATGATAAGTTGAAACCTCGGTCCAAAAGATTAGACATGGCTTCACAGCCAGCCAGACTTCAACAAATCATCATGAAACTCTAGAATCCATTCTTAAAAGCTCTGAAGAACATAATAGAAATATTTTTGTGTTTTTGAAAAAAAAATTTTCAAAAATAAAAAGTAAAAAGCTTAAAGCATAAAGTAAAATTACCTAATCTAAGCAACAAGATGAACCGTCAGTTATCCAAACTCGAACAATCCCCGGCAACGGCGCCAAAAACTTGGTGTAGTTGCCGGACCAAAAACTTGGCACTGTTGTTGCCGGAAACAAATGCGAAATTGTTGTTCGTTCCCTCCCCGGCAACGGTGCCAAAAACTTGGTGCACGAAATTGTGATCATCAATGGCGCCAACAACTTGGTACGCACAATTGTAATCTTAACTCTTTATTACAACTCCGCACAACTAACCAGCAAGTGCACTGGGTCGTCCAAGTAATAAACCTTACGTGAGTAAGGGTCGATCCCACGGAGATTGTCGGCTTGAAGCAAGCTATGGTCATCTTGTAAATCTCAGTCAGGCAGATTCAAATGGTTATGGAGAATTGATAATTAAAATATGAATAAAACATAAAATAGGATAGAGATACTTATGTAATTCATTGGTGAGAATTTTAGATAAGTGTATGAAGATGCTTCGTTCCTTCTGAACCTCTACTTTCCTATTGCCTTCTTCCAATCATTCATACTCCTTTCCATGGTAAGCTTTATGTTGGGCATCACCGTTGTCAATGGCTACTTCCCGTCCTCTCAGTGAAAATATTCCAAATGCGCTGTCACCGCATGGCTAATAAGTTGTTGGTTCTCAATCATGTTGGAATAGGATCCATTGATTCTTTTGCGTCTGTCATACGCCCAACACTCGCGAGTTTGAAGCTCATCACAGTTATTCCTTCCCAAATCCTACTCAGAATACCACAGACAAGGTTTAGCCTTTCCGGATCTCAAGAATGACCGCCAATGATTCTAGCCTATACCACGAAGGTTCTAATCTTAGATTAGAAACCCAAGAGATACACATTCAAGCTATTGCAAGTAGAACAGAGGTGGTTGTCAGGCACGTGTTCATAGGTGAGAATGATGATGAGTGCCACGGATCATCACATTCATCAAGTTGAAGAACAAGTGTATATCTTAGAGAAGAAGTAGGCGTGAATTGAATAGAAAAACAATAGTACTTTGCATTAATTCATGAGGAATAGCAGAGCTCCGCACCTTAATCTATGGTGTGTAGAAACTCTACCGTTAAAAATACATAAGAACAAAAGGTCTAGGCATGGCAGAATGGCCAGCCTCCCAAAGCGTGAACATACAAGTTCCAAGATGAAAAGTATGATCAAGTGTGTAATACAATAGCAAAAGGTCCTATTTGTAGAAAACTAGTAGCCTAGGGTTACAGAAATAAGTAATTAATGCAAAAATCTTCTTCCGAGCCCACTTGGTGTGTGCTTGGACTGAGCATTGAAGCTTTCACGTGTAGAGACTTTTCTTGGAGTTAAACGCCAGCTTTTGTGCCAGTTTGGGCGTTTAACTCTGGCTTTTATGCCAGTTCTGGCATTTGGACGCCAGAATTTCTATGCTAACTTTGAACGCCGGTTTGTGCTATCAAATCTTAGGCAAAGTATGGACTATTATGTATTGCTGGAAAGCCCAGGATGTCTACTTTCCAACGGAATTTAGATCGCGCCAATTGGGCTTCTGTAGCTCCATAAAATTTACTTCGAGTGCAGGGAGGTTAGAATCCAGCAGCATCTACAGTCTTTTTTCAGCCTCTGAATCAGATTTTTGCTCAGGTCCCTCAATTTCAGCCAGAAAATATCTGAAATCACAGAAAAACACACAAACTCATAGTAAAGTCTAGAAATGTGATTTTTATTTAAAAACTAATAAAAACATAATAAAAATTAACTAAAATATACTAAAAACATACTAAAAATAATGCCAAAAAGCGTATAAATTATCCGCTCATCAATATCCATATTGTGAATATTCCTCTTTTGGTTATTTCTTGGTTTTGCTAGTGGTTAGGAGTTTGTTTTCTTTATTTCTTATTAGTTTTTATCTTTATTTTCTCTTTTCACTATGAATTCTCATCACTATAGCCCTCAACCATCATACTCACAAGCCTCATACCACCAAATACCTTCCTGTAACCCACCTCCGTCATATTGCCAACCTTGTATACCTCAACCATATGAGCCATATGAACCATACATAAAGCCACCACAATTCCAACACAATTACTCACAAGAACCACCTCCATATATACCACCTCACTATTCTTACCAAGATGAACCACTGATGCCAGGGCATCTTGGCTAGTTTTACTAGCCATGTTTTGTATGTTTTAGGTTAGTTTCATGCATTTTCTTAGGAAATAAGCAAGCATTTGGTTGAATATGCATCCACACCTTGATTCAAGCAAACATTGTGAATTTTAAACAAATTCATGAGAATAATGCAAGAATTGAATGATATAATACATGATGCATCATCTCATGATTAAGAGCAAGACTTTGATGCACTTTGTTTGTTTGGTTTCAGCTAACAAGAAGTAGTGAAAGGCCACGTTAGTGGCCACGTTAGTGCGACTAACGTGCCCATTAACGTGGAGAAGGGGAAGGCTTCCAACGTTAGTGGCATAGTTAATGCCACTAACGTCTTCGAAGGATACATAAGCCCACGTTAGTGGCCCCGTTAGTGCCACTAACGTGGGCACTAACTTGGAAGAAAGGAAGCTTGGCAACGTTAGTGGCATAATTAGTGCCACTAACATCTTCGAAGGAGATATAAGCCCACGTTAGTGCCAATAACGTGGACACTAACGTGGAGTAAAAAGAGCTTGGCAACGTTAGTGGCATAGCTAATGCCACTAACGTTAGGAATGTTTAGAAAAGCCCACGTTAGTGGCCCCGTTAGTGCCACTAATGTGGAAGAGGAAGAAGTTTGCAACGTTAGTGGTATAGTTAATGCCACTAACATCTTCGAGCCATGGTATGCCCACGTTAATGGCCATGTTAACACCACTAACGTGGGCCATTAACATGGAGGAAGAGATGGATTTAACGTTAATGGTGAAGTTAACACCATTAACATTATCAATGTTAGGAAAGGCTACGTTAGTGGCAACGTTAGTGCCACTAACGATGGGGTTAACGTGGCTTCAAAAGGGTTGGAAACGTTAGTGGCATAGTTATGCAACACTATTTCATGGTACATTTTGTGCTTAATTGAGTGGATTTTATCCACTAAACTCACACTTATCCATATAAATTGCATGTTTTACATTTTCCTTCCTAATTTTGTGCTTTTATTGAAAACATACTTCTTTGGCCTTAAAATTGCTAATTATTAATCCTCTCTTATTACCATTCGATGCCGTGATATATTTGTTAAGTGTTTTCAGGGTTTATATGGTAGGAATGGGTTAGAGGATGGAAAGGAAGCATGCAAAAGTGGAAGGAATACAAGAAATTGAAGGAATTGCTAAGCTATCAAGCCTGACCTCTTCGTACTAAATCGACCATAACTTGAGCTACAGAGGTCCAAATGGGGCGGTTCCAGTTGCGTTGGAAAGCTAACATCTGGGGCTTCAAAATGATATGCAATTTGCCATAGTTTCCATGCCGTTAAGCGACGCGAACGTGTGCATTACACATACGCATGACGTGCGCCACATGCATAATTTGCAGAAGACGCTGGGGCAATTTCTGGGCTCCTTTTGGCCCAGTTCCAAGCCCGAAAACACAGATTAGATGCTGCAGAGTAGAGGAATCAAACATACAACTTTTATTCACATAATTTTAGGTTTTAGATGTAGTTTTTTGGAGAGGGAGGCTCTCTCCTCTCTCTAGGTTTTAAGGTTTTTAGCTTTAATTCTTCTCAATTTCAGATTTCTATTTTAGTTTAATTTAGTTTCTCTTCTACTTTTATTTGTCTTAGTATTCTAATTTATTTATTTTCCTTATTGATTATTTTATGTTGCCACTTTAGTTTATGAATTCTCATGTCAGATTTGACTTTTCTATTTAATGCAATTTGAGGTATTTCATGTTTATTACTTCTTTTCCCATTTGTTGTTATTGATTCCTTGCAATTGGTTGTTTAGGTTTTATTGTCTCTTATTAATTTCTATATTTTTATGTTATGCCTTCCAAGTGTTTGACAAAATGCTTGGTTGGGTTTTAGAGTAGATTTTCCTCCTCTTAGCTATGGTTGAGTAATTGAAGACTCTTGAGTTATCAAACACCTTTGTTGATTGATAATTGAAAGTTGTTAGTTGATTTGGATCCCTCTAAAGCTAGTCTTTCCTTAAGAGTTTACTAGGACTTGAGGAATCAAATTGATTTATCCACTTGACTTTCCTTCATAATTAGAGGTTAACTAAGTGGGAGTAATGGACAATTCTCATCACAATTGATAAGGATAACTAGGATAGGACGTCTAGTTCTCATACCTTGCCAAGAGCTTTTCTAGTTGTTAGTTTATTTTCTTATTATTTACATTCCTTGTTTATTAAACTCAAAACCCAAAAAGATACAACCCCATAACCAATAGTAACATACCTCCCTGCAATTCCTTGAGAGACGACCCGAGGTTTAAATACTTCAGTTTAATTTTATTGGGTTTGCTTTAGTGACAAACAAATTTTTGTATGAAAGGATTCTTTGTTGGTTTAGAAACTATACTAGCAACGATAATTTATTGTGAATTCTTTACCATCAAATCAATAATCCGTTCATCATACAGTTAACCACACTAACATCTTCAAACCAGGATTTACACTTAGTGTTAACCATACTAACGGCCTGAGTAACGTGAAAGTACCTGACTCAAAACTCTTCCTACAAGCTAAGCTAAGCCAACTAAGATTGTAACTGCTTCAACTATGCTTAAAGGCCCACATCCAGAGACTTGCAGAGCTAACTGAAGATCAGAAGAGTAGTATATATAGGGGTAGTTTTAAACTAGAAGGGAGATTGGCACCTGGGGTTGGATCCAAGATTGTAACACTCTATATATATTTTACTTTCTCTGTAATTCAGTTACTTTTAAATGCATTTTTCATTCTCAATTTCCATTTCCAGAGCTATGAACAACTAAATCCCTTTTCATTGGGTTAGGGAGCTCTGTTGTAATTCAATGGATCGATTGTAATTTTCATTCTTCTTCTTCTTTCTTTTCTCTTGATGTACTAGAAAGCTTTCGATCTTCATCCAATTGAGTAATTGTCTCGGAAGAGAAATTGCTCATACTAGAAATGCTTTCTCACATCGGATTAGGTTGCGGGTTGGATGGATATAATGACATGTAATCCTACCAATACTTCGATCTATGAAAGATTGTGGTATAATCAGTGGCCAAACTTTATCTCTTCCCATGAGCAATTAGATCAAGGAATTGGGCAATTGTTCAAGCTTAGAGAGATTGAATTGCCAAGGAATTAGGATTCAATCACTTAAGATTGCCAAGGAGATCAATGAATGCATTGATTGAGGAAGAGATGAGAATGAACTTGATCCGGAGAATGCAACATCTCCTAAGCCCAGTGAATTTTCCCAATTCTGATCTTACCCATTCTCTTTAATTCTGCTATTTACATTTATGCTTATCATCCCCATTCCCATTTAAATTCCTGCAAGTTTACTTTCATGCAATTTATATTCTGCAATTTACTTTTCGTCATTTACATTTCTTGTCATTTACTTTCCCCCATTTTAATTTCTGCAATTCTCAATCCAACCTTGCTTAGTTCAACAAGAACACTCCTCTAATTAAAGTTGCTCAACCAATCAATCCCTGTGGGATTCGACCTCACTCTATTGTGAGTTTTTACTTGACGACAATTTAGTATACTTGCTGAGAAAAATTTGTTGTGAGACAGATTTCCGTGCATCAACCACCTCCCATATATGAGAACTTTCAACCACAAGATGAATTTCCCTTTCCACCATAACCCTCCATGGAAGAACACCCATATCCATCCATCCAAGAGCAATATGATCCTACTTATGTTAGTCAAGTGGAACAAGAGCTAATGGATCGTCTCAAGGAAGCAATGGATCGGCTTCAAGCAATCATCCGTCAAAAAGAGCAAGAGGAAGCCCAAAAGAGACATGAAGATATCATGGCTAACCTTGCCAAAATTAAAGCCACCTTGGACTCATGGGACTCATGCAACAAACAAAGCATTTCAACGGATGAATGTGGAGAATCAACCGAAGAGCGGAGCATGAAGGAGATCTTGGAATCTAAACTTGAGAACAAGAAAATGGAGTGTGTTGTGCAACAAGTGGAAAGTATAGAGATTGTTGAAGAAGAAGAAGAAGTGGTTGAAAGCCTAGGCAAAGTTGAACAAAAGGTGGATTCTAAGCTTGAGAACACTTCCACACAAAGTGATGTTATTGATGATTTTGTGGAAGTTATTGAACCTTCTTCCATTGAGCATGAATTTGATGTTGAAGAGGATAATGTGCAACCTCTTAGGCATATTGTGGATGACGAGACAGTGGAAGAGGTTGAGCAAGCGATAATCCTATTATTGAAGATGATCCCACACCAACTAATGTGCTATTTGAGATTGTTGAACCTTCCTCATTGTGTTGTGGAATTGATGTTGAGGAGGCTAGAGCACAACCTCCAACATATGACTTGAACAATGAGGAATGTATAAAAGAAGTTGGTGATCAAGGAATTTAAATTGAAGAAGCTTGCCAAGAGGAGGAGGTAGTAAAAGAAGAGCACAAGGGAGTGGAACTTGCAAGATCATTGGGATTACTCCTTCCTAAGTCACCATCATCCATCTTTTCATTCAAGTGGGTAAATCTCTTATTCCTAAGCTTTACTTTCTCACTTGAATATGGTTTGCTTGAAACGGATGATCAACTTAGAGCTCTTTGTGGATTGAAGAGTAAGGGAGAGTTGTGTAGTGGTTGAAAAAATGATGTTAGGCTCATTAAGGTTGAACCCTCAAGTCATAGGTCCCATGGTTGGAGGAATGCTAAATTGTATGGATCTAGGAGGAGAATTTGGTGCCTAAATGATAATTTGGCTTGCTTCTCACCCAATTGGAAATATGATGATTAACTTGAAGATAGGTGTGAAAACTAAGTGTAGGATCCTGGATCACAAAAAGAGGATCAATTTTGGGAGCTCATGGTTTATGAAGAACTCCATCAAAGCTTGATGTAAATGACATGGAATGATGGAGCTTATTGGAGATTCAAGCATTGGTGGAAGTTCAAAGGCGAATTCAAGCACAAGCCTCCTTGATTAAAGCTCTCCATAAGTCCAACTTAAGGAAAATAAATAAAAGTGCTAGGTGGGAGACACCCCACCATGGTAAGTTCTTTCCATTCTCTTGTATATACAATCAATGAATGAACTGAGTTGCCATTGTTAGGTAGTTTCTATTTTCCATACCCTTGTATATTGCTTTGGTTGCTAATTTGTTTGATTAAATTGAAGCCTTAGTTTGTAGGTTAGTTGTTTAAAGTGAACTTTTGTTTGAATTGCATAGTGTAGTAGTCAAAAAATTTTTCAAAAATTTAAAGATTTTGTAATTTTTGCATTTTGGTTGGTTTTAAGTATGTATATAATGGGTGGGAATGCCCTGTTTCTATTTTCATGTTTGCTATAAACAAATGAGGCATCTCACGCGTGCGCGTGCTTAACGCATACGCACCACTCGGTTCTTTTCCTAGCCCACGCGTGTGCGTGAGCGACGCATACACATCGCAACGCTGCTGCTGCTGCATGGTACAAAATCCAGAGAGTTGTGATGGAACCATGCAGGTATCGTGCGTTGAGCATGAAAAGCTTCCACGCGCACGCGTGACCGACTCTTACGCGTCACCTTTTCTTCCTTACCTTTTACGCGTACGCGTGCCTGACGCGTTCGCGTCGCTTGCTTTTTCTCCCTCTCACGCGTACGCGTGACGTACGCGTTGTATCCCATGTTCAAATAAAGGGCGCCCTGCCCTGTTTCCTTTCTTTCCCTTCTTCTTTATTTCTTTCTTTCTTCTTTCTTCTTTCTTCTTCTATTTTCTTTCCTTCCCTGATTTCATTTATCCCTCTTCTTTTCACTTCTCTCAACATTTTTCAATCATTTTTCTTCGTTTTCCTTTCTCCCACTTTTTAAATTTTTGCTTCTCATTTTTCTCATCTTTCATTTTCTTTGGTTTATTGCATTTGTATACTTCTATTCATTACATTTTGACTTTGTTGCTTGTTTTTATTTTCTTTTCTAAGTTTGTTATTTTACCATTGGTGTTGGATTCTCCTACTCATTGTTGAGAATTTCTTGGATAGTTTTAGTGCTTTGTAACTTGTTTTGTATTGTTGGGTGATGATATTTTTAGGTCAATGCTTAATCTTTTGTGATACTTGCATTCTTTGTGCATTAATATGAACTCATATTGTCTTTCATGACCCACTCTTTCTCTTGGATAATTTTGGTGCTCCTGACTTGTTTGATATTGTTGGGTGATGAATTTTTTTATTAAGTCAATGCTTAATCTTTTACGACACTTGCATTCTTTGTGCATTGATATGAACTCGCATGTCTTTCATGACCCAATCTTTCCTATTTGAACTTGATGCTCCAAATGCTCTTCATGCCATTTACTTATGCTTTGATTTTACTCTTACATCAAGTGTTAGTTGATATGCCCTTTGCTTACATTTCTTTCTCACTTACATGTTGTAGCTACCGTGTAGTTGAGAACCCCACTCTTATTTGGCATTAGCCCTCGCCTATGTTCTATTTGCTTTGATATATTTGTTTTTGGGCTTAATCTTCCATTTTCTTCTCCCCTTTTAGGCTGGCCACCAAGAAGTGAAAGAAAAAGCTTCAAAATGGGGCGAACAACAAGTCCCTCTGCACAATCTTTTGAAGAAGCTCATCAGTTGTAGCAACCCACCCTAATCCACCTTGCTCATCTTCGCACGCACCGAGGACGGTACAATCTTTAAGTGTGGGGAGGTCGAGGACTGACTTCCATGGGTAACAACTTCTCTTTTCAACACCAATTCTTAATCTTCTTTGTTAGCTAGTTGTTGTATTGCACGATAGATTGCATGATAGTTAGAGTTTGTACATATTCTACCCTATTTTTTTTATGTTAGGACTACTTAGTTAGAGTGATGATTTCTTTTCCAAGAAAATATTTTACGGCACCCTACCAATTTTAATAAATTTTTTTTTGTGTTGAACTTGCATGAAGGAATTAATTTTGGAACATGTTTTTGAGCTGAGAACATATAAGCATGTGAGTTTTGAGCCTAGTTGTGTGGTTACATCATATAACCATTATTTTCATTCTTGTGTGCATTATTCTCTTTCTATGATTGCAATCTTTGATTTGTTTGATTCTTTATGTCCATTATTTTGTGTATGAATGCCTTTGTATGATTGAGGCCTTCATTTCAATAGCTCACTTACCCAAATAGCCTTACCTTTTATCTACCATTATTAGCCAACTTTGAGCCTATGCTAAACCCCTTTTGCTCTTAATTTTAGCACATTACTAACCTTAAATCGGAAAACAATAAATGTCCTCTAATTTGGATCTTTGATTAGCTTAGGCTAATGAGAATGTGTATCATTTAAGTGTGGGAAACTTGGGAATATTGGTTGAGGTAAAAGTGTGTTTTTTATATTTTTGTTGAGATCTTGGAAATTGGGTACATACTCATGCATTAAATATTTAAACCATATGCATTAGTACCTTTGTATATAATTCATCAAAAGAAAAAGAGAAAAACAAAAGAAAAAAATAAAACAAAATAATGTAGAAAAAGAAAAAAAAGAAGCAATAAAAAGGGGACAAAATGTCCCAAAGTAAAGTAATAATAACAATGCATATGTGTTGTGATAAAAAAGAGAATGCATGAGTGTGTGAAAATGTGAGAATTATGGGTAGTTAGGCTTGTATTAGAATTGTATAGGTTGCTGTGTGTGTTAGGTGAGAGCTTAGGTTAATCAAAGATTCAAATTTCAAGCTCACTTAACCATATGCAACCTTACCTTTACACTAGCCCCATTACAACCTATAAATAAGTCCTCATGATAAATGTATGCATGCATTGAATAATTGTTGATTGTTAGATGAAAAATAAATCTTCGAAAGTATGATTAGAGGAGAATTGAGTGAATCAACCCTATACACTTGAGCGACTAGAGAGGATACACTTCCAGTGAGGGTTCGATGCTCAATTCCTTGTTCCCTGCTTTCACGAGTTTTCTTCTTACAAGTTTGTTTATACTTCATTTTAATATTTGAATTGGAGGAATTCATGAATCATCATATGATCTTAGCCCTACTTGTTCATATATGTTCTTGGAGATTAATTTACTTTTAACCAAGTAGGTAGAAGCATTTTGCATTTAGTTACATTGATGTAAATAGATTACATTAAATAAATGTTCATACCCCTTTTCTTGTCTTTCTTTTTTCTTAACATGAGGACATGATTAGTTTAAGTGTGGGAAGGTTTGATAAACCATAATTTTGTGGTTTATCTTGTGTTGAAATTAGGGAATTTTATCAACTTATTTCACATTTATCCACTAAAATAGCATGGTTTTGTAAATTCTCCCTAATTTGTGCTTAAGAGTGAAAACATGCTTCGTAGGCCTCAAAATTGTTAAATTTAATTCACTTTAATTCCATTCGATGCTTTGATATGTTTGTTGAGTGATCTTAGGGTTTATAAGGCAAGAATTAGATGGAAGAAGTGAAGAAAAAGCATGCAAAGTGGAGAATTCATGAAGAAATGAGCATTTGGAGGATTCAAGGCCACGCGCACGCGTCACCTATGCGTACGTGTGAGAGGAAATTTTTCCAAGCGACGCACACGCGTCATCCACGGGTACGCGTGATACTGGTCACGTGACCTCATTAAAGTGAGTATGTTGGGGGCAATTTCTGAGCTGAAGGAGGCCTAAATCCAACTCATTTATGATGCTTTTGAACCCAAGGATTGAAGGGGAATGAACCAAGTAGTCATAGTTGATTTTTCATCATATTTTAGGTTAGAATTCTAGAGAGAGAAGCTCTCTCTTCTCTCTAGAATTTAGGTTAAGCTAGGTTAAATTTTCTTAGACCTAAATTTTAATTCTTGTTTTAGTTCAATTCCCTTTTCATTCCCTTGTTCTATTGACTTAATTTTCTTAGTTTTTCTTGTTAATGCCTTTACATTGCCAATTTTAGTTTATGAAGTCTCTTGTTAATTTCAATTCCCTTTTAAGGCAATTTCATGTTTTCATGTCTTTTTATGTTTATGTTAGTTGCTATTGTTGATTTCTTATTTGTGCTAGTTATGATTTTCATTAATTCTTGCAATTTGTGATGTTTACTCTTATTGCACTCTAGGTGTTTGATAAAATATATAGAATAGTTTTCTACACTCTTGGCCTAGGCTAAGGGAATTGAATAACATTGAGTCATTGGGTCTAATTGGATTGGTAATTTGGGAACCCTTGTTAGTCAATTTGATACCCATTAACACTAGCCTACTACTAAGTCAATTAGTAACTAGGTTGGGACTTATGGGTTAATGTTGATCAAGCCTATTTGAAATACTTCAAGCATAGAAGTAGACTTGATGGGATTGGTCCCTCATAGTTGTCAATATATGGTTTGTAGACAAGGATGGTGATCTCAATTTCTGTTCCTTAGCCAGGAGTTCTTTTCCTTTCCTTTAATTATCATTTCCTTGTTCCTAACTGACGAAATCCGTCTTTCAAGCTCCTGTAGCAGCAGTATCGAGAAAAAGGATTTAAAAAATATTCTGAGTTAATTTCTTGCCTTCTTGTTGCTGAATACAACAATAAGTTACTTTTAAAAAATCATGAAGCGCGCCCAGCTGGCGCCGTCCCCATTTTCTGAAGTAAATGCGGCAAGTCATTATCCCAGAAGAGGTAAATGGCAAGGTTTTGCCAACAAGAAAAATTATGGAAGGAAAAAGAATTATGTTCACAAGAAAGGATTTCACCAGAAGTGGGATAAAAAAAGGAACAATGGGCAAAATAAATCAATAGAGGATAAATGTTTTTATTGTGGTAGAAATGGCCATTGGTCATGTACCTGTTGTACCCCAAGGCACCTAGTCAATCTTTATCAAGCATCTTTGAAAAAAGACGACAAAGAAAAGGAAACAAATTTTGTTTTAAATGATGTTGAAAATTCCACCACTCATTATGATGTACCTGATTTCTTTGAGAATCTTGAAGGAAATATTGGTCATTTGATCAATGATGGAATAGTTTAATGTGTGTGTTTGTTAAGTACTCATGTGAATAAATAATGTAAGAAACTTCTTGTTAATTTTTATGCATTTGAATTTTAAGTGTCATATATATGAATAATGTTTGATAAAATATTTATGTTTATGAATTTCAAAATTACTGAATGTGCCAAGATAATAATAAATAATTTTTAGTATATACTATACTTCTTAGAAAAATATTTTCAATCAAAGAAATGATTTTACTGCGTAGGTATTTCTACTCATTTTATTATTTGTCTATGAAGAGAATGGCAAGGACATATAGTGAAGATGTTTTCCTTGTGAATAGTACAATTTCACACACCATTCTCAAAAGTAATGTATATTTTACCCATCTTGTGTCAAAAGAAGAATATGTTAATACTACTATTGGCTCGGCAATGTGATAGAAGGCTCCGGAAGAGCTATAATTTTGTTTCCTGGAGGAACAAAATTCATAATAAATAATGCAGTATTGTCTACTAAGTCTCTAAGAAGCTTATTGAGTTTCAAAGATATTCGCCGAAATGGATATCATATTGAGACTATGAATGAGGGAAGTCATGAGTACTTATGTATCATAACTCATGATTCAAATAAAAAGGTTATATTAGAAAAGTTATCTTCACTCTCATCTGGGTTATATTATACCAAAATTAGTGCAATTGAATCACATGCCATTGTAAACCAGAAGTTTACTAGCCCAAATGAATTCATAACTTGGCACGACTAATTGGGTCATCTGGAAACAACCATGATGCAGAGAATTATTGAAAACTCCCATGAAAATTCACTAAAGAACCAGAAGATTCTTAAATCTAGTGAATTTTGTTGTGCTTCATGTTCTTAGGGAAAATTAATTTTAAGGCCACCACCAATAAAGATTGGATTTGAGTCCCCTAAATTCCTAGAAAGGATTCAAGGTGATATATGTGGACCTATTCATCCACCATGTGAATCTTGTTTAGATATTTTATGGTCCTAATAGACGCAGCTTCAAGATGGTCACATGTGTGCTTATTGTCTTCTCGCAACCTGGCGTTTGCGAGATTACTTGCTAAAATTATTCGATTAAAAGCACAATTTTCAGAAAATCCAATCAAAGTAATTTGTTTTGATAATGCTGGTGAATTTACTTCCCAAGACTTTGATGCTTATTGTATGGCTAATGGAATAAGTGTTGAACATCCAGTAGCTCATGTTCACACACAAAATGGGTTAGCAAAATCACTTATTAAACGCCTCCAATTAATTGCTAGACCCTTACTAATGAGAACAAATCTGCCAACCTCGGTTTGGGGGCATGCTATTTTACATGCCACAGCACTTATTCATTTGAGGCCAACGAGTTACCATCAGTTCTCTCCTATGCAAATTAGCTTTTGGCCAGCAGCTAAAAGTTTTTCATTTAAGAATATTCGGGTGTGCGGTATATGTTCCCATTGCACCACCTTCTTGCACCAAAATGGGACCCTAAAGAAAATTGGGGATATATCTTGGATATAATTCTCCTTCTATAGTGAGGTATCTTGAGATACAAATTGGAGATGTATTTAAAGTCTGGTTTGCGGATTGTCATTTTGATGAATCAAAATTTCCAATATTAGGGGGAGAGAATAAGCTTTCTGAAAAGGAACTTAATTGGAATGCATCATCCTTAATGTATTTAGATCCTCGATCAGGGCAATGTGAACTAGAATTTCAAAATCTTATACATTTGCAAAGAATAGCAAATAAATTGCCTGATACATTTTTCGATACAAAGAAGATAACCAAATCTTATATACCAGCGGAAATGCCCCAATTCGAATTGATGTCCCAGTCGGACAAATAGCCATTGAAACAAATTCACGCCAGAAGCGTGGCAGGCCTGTTGGTTCGAAAGACAAAAATCCTCGAAAAAGAAAAGAGGTAAATACTATTCCTGTTGAAAAAGACATAGTAGAGACACCTGCAGTTGTCTAAAACTCTGATGTAGTTTTAACGCCAGAAGACGTTTATGTACCTGAAAATTGAGAAAATGATGAGATCTCGATAAATTATATCTTTACAGGAGAAAAGTGGGACCAAAATAAGACAATTGTCAATGAAATATTTGCATATATTGTGGCATTAAATATTATGCATGAAAATAAGGATCTTGAGCCAAGATCAGTCGAAGAATGTCGACAAAGGAATGATTGGCCAAAATGGGAAGAAGCCATGAAGGCTGAGTTTGACTCACTTGCAAAAGTGAAGTTTTTGGACCTGTAGTCCGTATACTAGAAGATGTAAAACCTGTTGGATACCGATGGACATTTGTGAGAAAACGAAATGAGAAAAATAAAGTTGTGCGCTACAAAGCTCGACTTGTGGCACAAAGTTTTTTCACAAAGGCCCGGTATAGATTATGAAGAAACATATTCCCCTGTAGTGGATGCAATAACGTTGCGTTATTTGGTCAGTTTATCCGCATATCATAAATTACATATGCATTTAATGGATATGGTAACAACCTACTTATACGGCTCATTAGATCGTGATATCTATATGAAAGTCCCTGAAGGATTAAAGATATCTAAACCATCCAATGAATGTTCACATGGGTTATTGATGCACGGAAAATTGTCTCTTAACAAATCTCCCTCGGCAAGTATACCGAATTGTCATCAAGTAAAAACTCACAATAGAGTGAGGATCAATCCCACAGGGATTGATTGGTCAAGCAACTTTAATTGGAGGAATGTTCTAGTTGAGCTAAGCAGAATTTGGTTTGAGAGTTGCAGGAAATTAAATGGCGGGAAAGTAAATAGCAGAAAATGTAAATGCTGGAAATAAAGAGCTGAAAATAGATGATGGAAAATAAATTGCAAAATCTTAAATGGGAATGGGGAAGATGATCATAAAAGTAATTGACAGAAATTAAAGAGAATGGGTAAGATCAGAAATGGGGAGTTCATTGGGCTTAGGAGATGTTGCATCCTCCGGATCAAAATAATGAAAACTATTATTGATCCATCAAATTACAACAGAGCTCCCTAACCCAATGAAAGGGGTTTAGTTGTTCATAGCTCTGGGAATGGAAAACAAAGATGGAGAATACATTCTGAAAAGTAAAACTAGAAGTTGCAGAGAAAGTAAAAAAAATACAGAGAGTAATTCTAATAATGCCAAAAGCTCTCTTCTAGTTCAAAGTTCTCCCTATTTATACTATTCTTCTGATCTTCTAGTTGCTTCTTCAAGTCTTGGATATGGGCCTTTGGATCTTGAGTTGAAGCAGTTATCTTCTTCAGTGGGCTTAGCTTTACTTGCAGAGAGAGTGTGCAGTAGGTATGGACTTTAGCTTGGGGCGTTAGTGGTGTTAACGTTAAGTGAAACTGTGGGGTCGAGAACGTTAGTGACAATCACCTTTTTCACTAATGTTCCTAACCCAAAAATGGTCCACGTTAACTTCCACGTTAGTGGCACTAACGTGACCACTAACGTTGCTTCTTGGCCCTTCGCAAATGTTACTGGGGTTTACCTTTTCCAATAACGTTGAGAGTACCCCTTTCTCCCTACGTTAGAGTTCACGTTAGTATAGTTAACATGGCCTTTAACGTAGGCTTGCCAAATCTTCAAGAGCGTTAGTGACACTTACCTTTGACACTAACGCTTCAAAACGCCCCTCCTTCCCACGTTAGAGTTCACGTTAACTAGGTTAACGTGACTTCTAACGTGGTATTGATAGCCATCTCCAACGTTAGTGACAAAGGTGAGTGTCACTAACGTTGGCTCATCATCCACGTTATCTTCCACGTTAATGTAATTAATATGGCAACTAACATGGCTCATAGTGGCTTAATCCAATGTTAGTGACAAAGGTGAGTGTCACTAACGTTGGTGATTCCTTGCTCCCTCCACGTTAGAGTCCTCGTTAACTAGGTTAACGTGACTCTTAACGTGGCAAATATGAGCTTAGTCCAACGTTAGTGACAAAGGTGAGTGCCACTAATGTTGGCATTATCTTCCTCATCCACGTTAGAGTTCATGTTAACTGAGTTAACGTGACTCTTAACGTGGCCAGCTGCCACTTTGGAACGTTAGTGGCACTTACTTTTACCACTAACGTTGGAGTTCTACTTCTCTTCCACGTTAGCTTCCACGTTAACATAGTTAACGTGGCAACTAACGTGGGCTATGATGGCTCACGAAGGCGTTAATGGCGATCACTTTTCTCATTAACATTGCAAGCTAGCCTCCATTCCACGTTAGTGGTCACGTTAGCTAGACTAACGTGGCTACTAACGTGGTTCTTCCTTGCTTCCTTTGTCCTGAAATCAAGCAATAAAGTGCATCAATGCTCTAATCCAAGTTATGAGGCATGCATCATTCAATTTTGTCATTTAATTCATGCATAATTCTCATGAAATCATGTAAAATTCACAATGTTTGCTTGAATCAAGATGTAAGTGATTATTTACCCAAAACTTGCTTATTTCCTAAGGAAGTGCATGAAACTACCCTAAAACCATAAAGAAAAGGTCAGTGAAACTGGCCAAAATGCCCTGGCATCAGTTATACTCAGTCAAATTGCAAAGATCTTTATATGGTCTAAAGAAATCTGGACAAATGTGGTATAATCGTCTTACTAAGTAGCTGGCCAAAAACGAATTCAAGAATGATGATATCTACCGGTGTGTTTTCATAAAGAAAACTACATCTGAATTCATTATAATTGCTGTGTATGTTGATGATTTAAATATCATTGGAACTCCTGAAGAGATTTCAACAATTATAAAAACTCTAAAAGAAGAGTTTGAGATGAAAGATCTTGGAAAGACTAAATTTTGTCTCGGTCTGTAGATCGAGCATACCGAAAATGGGATCTTTATTCATCAAACAACATACACAGAAAAGATCTTGAAGAGATTTTATATGGATAAGTTACATTCATGATTGTAAGATCTTTGGATGTGGAAAGGGATCAATTCCGTCCTAAAGAAGAGAATGAAGATATCCTGGGTCCTGAAGTACCATATCTTAGTGCCACTAGAGCACTAATGTATCTTGCTAATAATACACGACCCGATATATCATTTGCTGTGAATTTACTAGCAAGGTATAGTTCTTTTCCAACCAGAAGCCATTGGAATGGAATCAAACAAATCTTTCGATGTCTTCATGGAACGGTTGATATGGGATTGTTTTACCCATATCGATCCAAGTCATAATTAGTTGGCTATGCTGACGCTAGATACTTGTCTGATCCACACAAAGGGAGATCTCAAATAGGATACCTGTTCACATATGGTAGAAAAGCTATATCATGGAGGTCCACAAAATAGATTATTGTGGCAACATCCTCTAATCATGCTGAAATACTAGCGATACATGAGGCAAGTAGCAAGTGTTTTTGGCTTAGGAGTTTGATCCAATATATTCTGTCATCATGTGGACTAATTGATCATAAGATAGCTCCAACTGTCCTGTTTGAAGATAATACAGCATGCATTGCTCAACTTAAGGGTGGATATATCAAAGGTGATAGAACAAAGCATATTTCTCCTAAATTCTTCTTCACTCATGATCTTCAAAATCAAGGGACAATTGATGTCCAACAGATCCACTCAAGTGATAATCGGGCATATTTATTTACAAAGTCACTCCCAAAATCCTCTTTTGAAAGATTGGTACATGGGATTGGGATGCGCCGATTTCGAGACATTAAATGATGTCGACAAGAGGGGGAGACTGTACTTTTTTTTCCTTGGTCAGGTTTTTTCCCATTGGGTTTTTCTTGACAAAGTTTTTAATGAGACACTTCCCATCACAAAGGATATTGTACTACTCTTTTTCCTTCGCTAAAGTTTTTTTTCCATTGGGGTTTTCTTTAGTAAGGTTTTAACGAGGCAATAATTCTAAATGGTCATCTAAGGGGGAGTGTTGTGATAAACATGGTGATGTGGATTAGGGGTGTTCGCGGTGCGATTTGGTTCGGTTTTTAAGAGAAAAGTCATCCGATCCGATCGTCCAATTGAACTGCGATTCGGTTTGGTTCGGTTTTTTTATCAAAGCCATCCGAACCAAACCAAACCAATTAAAATCGGTTTGGTTTGGTTCGGTTTGTTCGGTTTTTTTAATCAATTCAAAAAAAATACTACCATCCTATTTCACAAAGTCATAACATTGAAATCGACAAGCACAAATACATAATAGCTAACAAAGTCTTGGTCTAATGAAATTTAAGGACAAAAGGAATTCAAATACGACAATTAAAGAAGTTTAAAAGTTCAATAGTCAACACAACTAAAAATAAAAATAAATTTCCATTAAAAGATAGCCAGATTATAGTGTCTTTTCCAACAAAAGCTAAACTTCTTAACGTAAACCTACCTGAAATCAAAAGGCAGTTACATAATAAGAACAACAACAATAATAATAATATAAGACTAGTAGAAAAATATTCTAATCTAGTTATATATTCTAATAATAAAGATAACAATAGAGTTCAAGCAAGAAAATACTCTAAACATGAAATGAAATAAAACATGTGGCAATCTGATTGAAAAATTTCCAAAGTCCAATAGAGTTCAAATCAACCCAAAAAAGACATATGAACAAGAAGAAGGCTACTATCCTCCTCGAGATTGATCGAGTCCTTGAACTTCCCATATAAAATCTTCTTTAGTTCAGCCATCTGAGCAACCACAAATTGTTTCTCCTCGTCAAGCTTTGTCAGTTTCTGGCTTGTCACCTCTTTCATGTTTTCTATCCTATTCTTAACTTCATCCTTTGGCACATGTGCAAAGACCTCACCTATTTGAAACCGAACCACATCTTGGTGAAGTAAAAAACTATTTTGTTTACAAAAACTACATAAAGGCATAAATAAATACATGTAACAAAAAAAATTAAATTTAGCGCCAATTTACAAAATTAAGATTCTGTTTACAAAATCAAGCAATTTACTAAATCAATATCCTGTTTACAAAATCAAGCAATTTACAAATTCATTAAACAACCAGCAACAATACCAACAAAAGTAATTCATAACATACAAAATCAAGATCTTGTCCTCATTATTCAAATTTAGCTTACCATATTGATTTCAATCTAACCCTATAAAGATCCAGAAGCTCCAAAACATACTAAATCATACTAAATCACTTCAAAAGTAATTCGGTAGTTCAACACTCAACAGAACAGCAAAACAAAATACAACAGAGGCAGTTTCAGTAATTCAACAGCATAAAACAAACCAGATATAACACTGAAATTAAAACAATAATATAATTGGCACCGAATTTTTAAAACTCACCAGGGTGGAACCACTAAGCACAGGTAAAAGAGGCAAACAATCAAATTGTTCTAAGTTAATTGAGACCTGCAAAACAAACAAATATACAGTTTGAAATTAAATTAAAATTTCAGACAGATACTGAGTCTTTTCTTAGCTTCTCAAATCTAACCTATGTCATCATACAAAATCAATTAGTTAATTCTAACATTTCTCCTATTTTAGCCATTTCGATTACCTTGGAACCTTTCTCCTCCTAATGCAATAGTGTCAAATCAAAACTGTATGACAATAATGAATCAATAAACAGCAATTGGTAAACAATGAATCAACAAATAGCAAGTCAGCAATAATGAATCAACAACAACAATACCAACAATAAAGTAAACAATGCCAACAAACTGCAACAATAAATCAATGATTATTGAACAAAAATTAGTTAAATTACATACTTGACTGTGTGCTGTGTTGAATCAGTGACTGGGTGGGAGACTTGAATCGGTGACTGGTGGGTGCTGTGTTGTGGGTGGCGACTGGCGAGGGTGGTGCTCTGCTACTCCTAGGTGCGAGACTGCGAAGGTCGTGCTCTGCTACTGCTGGGTGCGAGGGACGAGGGTCGTGCTCTGCTACTGCTGGCGCTGGGTGCGAGGGATGAGGGTCGTGCTCTGCTAGACTGCTACTGCTGGCTGGGGCTTCGTGGTTCTGCTGTCCACGAAGAACGTGGTGGGAAACTGGGAGGAACGTGGGTTCGCCGCCGTGAGAGGAGAGCGCCACTGCAAAGAGGAGAGCACGACCGTGACAGGAGAGAGAGCGCAACTGTGAGAAGCTGTCAGGCTGAGAGCTTTGGATTGGGGGTGGGAGGCGTGGGGTTAGGACTCACTGTCTCAGGACTCATGGCGCGCCCAAGGGAAT
>NC_029785.2:65070206-65071609 GCF_000816755.2 Arachis ipaensis | reverse complement strand
TTGGGGTTTGGGGGGGGGGTGGGGGGAGGGGGGTTGGTTTTTAGGGTTTTTTATTGAACTGGTTCTGTTCGATTCGATTAGGGTTTTCCTAGTCAGAACCGAAAACCGAACCGAACCACAAAAAAACTACAAAACACATTTTTTCGGATTTTTCGATTTTTGGTTTATTTGATTTTCAGTTTTTTCGGTTCGGTTGGCCGGTTTAGTTTGGTCCGAATCGGTTTTGAACACCCCTAATGTAGATGACCATTAATATGGGCGGCTCAGTTTTCCTATGTTAAAGAAACAAATTCTTATGACGAAACAAAATTAATGAAGTTTAAAAAGTAAAATCTTGTATGCTTATAAAAGTATGTACGGGACAAAATGATTACACACAACAACAATCAATAACAATATTCTCTCTCTTATACTCTTCTCTCTCTTTTACATACGATCCTAATATTGATGAATATTAATATTAAAATTTTATATTTATATTTCTCTACCTTATATTTATATCTTCCTTAATTATTTATTTCTCAACAAAAGCTAGCTTTTTCAAGACGAGATCTACTGATCTGCAATTGCAGCCATAGATTCCTCAACCTTTTTATGGCTCTGCTGCTTCATCAGCTAGCTGCTACTTTTCCTTGGATTCCTTTTCCACCCTTTTATTTGAAATAATTAAGACTTAGCATAGAACTTCAAGCAAAAAAAATGCTAACAAAAGTAAAAAGGAAAAGCTTTTCAAACCTGGTGCAATGTTATTGAAGTTGACAAAAATAATATAAAATTTGTGATATGATCTTGAATTTGTTGTACGAATCAATTAAAAAAATGAGTTTGACTGTGAAAATGAAATATTATAAAAGAAAAATGAAGAAAATAAAGGGAATATTGACAGAATATATGTGCAAGATTAATTAGCCAGCACATGCAACAGTAATTTCCGATGCTTTCAAACAAGGGAGAAATATATGATGCCACCTTTCATTGGAAAGCCAACCTTTATCAACGACTTTACCTTTGACCGGTTATTTTGAACCCATGACCCCTCATATCCCATATCATCATGTGATCGAATTTAACTAATAAAAAATACATCTTAAAGTTATTAATTGATTTGTTTTATAAAAAGCTATAAAATTTAAATTATTAATATATTTATTTATGCTACATTAAAATTTTCTACTAAGTTAACATCTACTTTTAATATACATATTACCGAAACTCAATACATACATCCATAAATGTGAGGCTCATATGAAGTTTGTAAGAATCTATACACCAAATCGGGTGAAAGGTGGCTTGACTGGCTTCTCCACTTCCCATAAGGCCTGGAAGTTCTAATAATAAGCACTATTCATTATTCAATATTTTACAAAAAGAAAAAATAAATCCAGGTTGCATTGGATTCTAAA
>NC_029785.2:65033249-65070191 GCF_000816755.2 Arachis ipaensis | reverse complement strand
TTATTAAAATAAAATAATAAAATTCACTTTCTATTTAATTTAGTCTCCATTTTAAACTTTTTAAAGTCCAAAAATTAAATTGGAAGATCGGAAAAAGTGAGAGATAACTTATTCATAGTGAGTGTAATAATAGTGAAATTAGAGTCTAAGTAATACTATTTTTTTAGATATAGAACTTTTATTTTTATTTTTTGTTCAAAAGAATATCTCATGCTTCTCTATTATCAAGAAAACTGTTCCTCTTTTGAGAGATAGTCAAACTTATAATTTGTATGAAATATATACAGGCAGATCAAATAAGATTGGTGTTAATTTTAAAAAGTTATATACTTCATAAATTTTTATAAGAAGTATATTTTATTGATCAAATCATGGAAGCACAATAATATATAATGGATACTATCTATATCAAATTTCACTAAAATTGAATATCAAAAAGCATGTAATTGAAGAATCATTTAATTAAAGATATTTTGAATAAATATATTATATTGAATCTTTAGTATAAAAAATGTATAATAAACAATTCTGAATTGATATAAAATCTTCTAAAATGATCTCTAAAATACAAACTTTTAATCTAAAGGTTAATTTTTTTTTAAAAGAAATATACAACTAAAAAATCAGTAAATGAAATATCATTTACTTAAATTAATAGGACATTGTTAGGAAGTGTATATGATATCGAAAAAAGTTAAAGAGATAATATTTGTTATTAATATTAATTAATATTTTGAGTCAATATTTTATTTTTGTATTATTAAAAATTAAAATTTAGANNNCCAACGATAATTAATTTTGTTAATTATGTAAAATTATTAAATAGATATAACATAACGTAAGACCTAAAAAGGTAAATTTGATCTCCAAGTAAAGAAATATTAAAGTCGTGACAGGTAAGGGAGAGAGATTAGACCATCTTTACTAGGGAACTCTATGGCCCACCTGTCATAAAAAGTGACTCCACATCAGATTTTGCGTCATAACTAATAAATAAGAACTCAATGAATCTTTCTCTTTTCCATTAAAATGAACTAACTTTAATCCCTATTGTGGTCCCACCTAATTAATTAATTAAGTAATTAAAATTAATATAATTATTATTTTTTTATAATAATATTATTTAAATTTATAAATTCAAAATAATTTAATATTAAAATAAATAAGTAAAGAGCTTTCTTTCCCTTTTCACTCCAATGATAATTGAGTCCCCATATATGAGAAGAAGAACTCTATTTCTTAGGATTAGAGTTGCTCTTATAGAATATAGACAGAGAGGTGGCAGAATATAAAAAGGGTTGTTCTTCTTTCACTCTGACTGCTCTCTCTACTCACTGCCAGTACTACCGTCCACATGACACGAGTTATTTTGGAACAAAATTAAATATATTTTTTTCTTAAACTCAATTAATGCTATGCAGTTGCTGCTCACTTAGCTTGATGAACCATCATAAAACCTGTGACTCATCACATCTGATCTCTAGCTCCGATCCACCACCACCCTCTTCAAAGATGCAAGATTCAATTGGTATTCCTGCTTGCTTCTCTTCATCTCCTTCGAAGGGTGGTGGTGATGAAGGTGGAGGAGGTGGGGGAGCAGTGACCCTTTCAGGCCAAAGCGTTTACATGTCCGTATACAGAACAAAGATCGCTGATAACTGCCGCAAGATCACAATCACATGGTGCAAGAATCTCTTGCTCCATGGCTTATCGGTGTCAGTGGAAGGTCCTAAAGGAGACACTCAATACGCTGCAAGGTTGAGCTCAAGCCGTGGTACTTCTGGAAGAAGCAAGGCTCCAAGCGCTTCGTCGTCGATGACGCCGACGACAAACCCCTTCACCTCTTCTGGGACCTCAAGGCCGCCAAGTTCAACGGCGAAACGGAACCCTCGTCGGAGTACTACGTGGCGGTGGTTTGGGACGACGAGGTTGTGTTGCTTCTCGGCGATCTCAAGAAAGAAGCGTACAGAAGAACCGGATGCCGGCCTTCGCTTATTGATCCAATATTGGTAGCGAAGAAGGAGCATATTTTCGGGAAGAAGAAGTTCTCAACGAGCGCCAAGTTTCACGAGAAAGGTAGGTGGCATGAGATCTCAATTGAATGCAAAGGCAGGAGCGCCAACGACGGTGGAGATTCCGTTCTTCATCATCAGCCGGAGATGGAGATAAGGATCGATGGGCATTTGGTGATTCATGTTAAGCACTTGCAGTGGAAGTTTCGAGGGAATGAGTCGATTCATCTGAGTAAGATGAGAGTCGAGGTATATTGGGATGTTCATGATTGGTTGTTTAGTCCTGGTTTAAAGCATGCTTTGTTTATCTTTAAGCCTGCTTTCTCTTCCTCGTCCGTGTCTATGTCTTCATCATCGACACCATTGTCTTCGTCTTCGTCCTCGTCTTCGCCTCCATTGACAAGGACTAGTTCAGTGGAGGGGTTTAGTGTTGGTGGCTCATCAGAGTTTTGCTTGTTCCTCTATGCTTGGAAGGTTATTGAATGAAAAAAAATAATTATCAAGGATCATATCATCGTATCATTTCAAAATAATGGTTAGTTTAATTTGTGATACCATAATCAATTAATCATCATCTTCATCGTCCACCAAAGTAATTAAGGTAGTAAATAGAAACACTAATCAAAACCTTAAAAATTATTTTTTAATTTATTATTGACTTCTTATTTTATTATAGAATGGAGTCCAATTATTATTTAATGGATTGAAATTGCAAGTGGGGCATTGGGGCATAACAAGGTCTGGAAGTTAGTTACAGCTGGGTTGAACAATGTGAAGCATATATAATTGGGACAAAGACAGATTGGTATCACGATCACATACATGCATGTCCAATAGTTCTCAATCCCATAGCTATAATAGCTAAATAATATACGTCTAAGTTTGCATTTACATGTGTTACTACATATTGGAAATGTCATCTCTTCATTTATAATCCAGAAATAGATAGATGTTTTTTCCAAAATCTATTGACCAAACTAAACGTATTTGATATGTTATTTAACTAAATTTTATATCAGAAAAAGTTATTATTGAAGACATATAGTTGAGTAGACTAGTGAACTGAATGTAAAAAAAAGCGTACCGGGAAGAAAGGAGCGGGGTTTGGTGATGATGTAGAAATAAGAGTGCAATGATCAATGTATATGCGCACCGCACGCATTTTATTACTAATTAACTAATATAACTATTTTTATCTTAAAAATAGACGCACGCAAACAATAATACTGTCCTCTTTCTAGTTGTTAGATTATCAATATCATTGTCAACATTATTGCTTATTAGCTGCATGATAAGTCTATAGATCTATCCTGTTATTATTGTTATATATATTGCATATAAGATTATAATTAAGTAATGCTAGGTAAGGTAGGTGAATTTTGAACGGTGGTGCTAATTCGCAGTGAACAGCCCGGAAAATATTGAAACAAGAAAGTATAGAAAATTACTTTTTAGTTATTCAATATTGTTAATTTTATAGTTTATATTTATAATTTTTAATTTAGAGCTAAGGATTTATAATTGAAAATATAAAATTTAATCTGAATAAAATAATTTTAAAAATTTAGTTGATATTTGATTAGAAAAAGTTATTTTTTGAATATTGTTCTTCAAACATATATTATATATGCAAATGTTATATGTATGTGCTTACTACTTTATTCTTTAGCTAATATGTTAATTTAGGGTTAGTTGGTGGTTAAATACTTAAATTTATCACTATGGTCCAGTTTGGTAAACAATTTAATTAAGTTTCTTTTGACAAAATAGTTTAAACAATAAATGACTATATTAAAAATAATTTATAAATAAGTTATTTTGTGTTTGGAGTTTTTAGCTCTGAAAATGCTTAAATTTATAGAAATCTGATAAAAAGTAGTAGTATTATGAGAGAAGTCATTTTTTTAACTTCTCTATAAGCTCCTAAATAGTTTCTTAGAAAGCTGCAATTTGTTTTTGAAAATTACACCAAACATTAATACTACTACTTTTCATAAGTTAAAAGTTCAAAAAAGTTACTTTTAAAGTTTTCCAAACGGCTCATAATAGTCTAATGCATTCTCCTTTTGCTAATTCTAACAATGTGTTATATTTATAACATAAAATAAATAATTAAAAAATACTAAAGAAACATTAAAATTTATTTTTCCTGAAAAGATAATTACTAAGGTGGTAATCAACTTGCTACAGATTTTACGGTCTTCGGTAAAATAATTATCCCAATATGAACAATACCGACATTAATTATGACTTCGACTCTAAAATATCTCTAGGATATTTTAGTGAGAGTAAGTAGATAAAACAAAACTAAAAAAAGTCTCTACATGGTTAAATTTAACCAGAAAAATTTATTATTCTTGTAAAGTTAAACTATTTTTATCTTATTATTCTGCGTGCATGTTCATCTATAGATATAGAACCATCAGTGTGCATGAAACTTCCAGCATTTGATGCTCAATTCACAGTATTTTTTACTGACCAGTTCTTAAAATGCAAATCTGTAGCCCAATAATGCAATAGTTAACGACAAATTGGTGCAGGAATATATTTTGGTACATAATCAAAGTCTTTTGAATAATTGACTCTCTCCTGACCCATCAACCCTCTTAATTGAGCACTCCCTTTAATCTAAAAAATTTAATGAACTCTTGCATTGTATTGAGGATCTCACATACAATATTTCTATAAAAGAAAACATACATATACAATGAATTACCCACTATGTATAATATCAAAATATATAAAAATAAATGATAATAAATACTTACCTTAAATTCATTAAACTACAAATCTCGCATTTGATCACTGGCATGTCCCCATGCAGGACAGCATTCTGAATATTTGCTTTTAATGGCAGTTGTAATATAACGAATAGTAGTATATGGATTAAACTTATTAGCAGGTTAAATAATTTATAATTACACATGCATTCACAATAAAAGCAATATAGAGAGGGCGTTAAAATACAAAAGTGATTGTTGTACTTATTCATTTCCAAAAGGCACTATTTTCAAGAGATCTTCTTGAGTATTAGGTTCACCTTTTTTATTAAGAGATTATTTTGATGATTTTCATCTGATGAGTGAGCATGATGTAAATTTTGTTCAATATTAAGAGCATTAACAAATGATTGAGGTTGGATAGGTGAACAGTATGGTGATTCAGCTGGTGATGGTGATGATGATGGTGTATGATCGGCATGGAATCATAGCATTCTCTTAAATTTTGTGGTGGCTGCGAAGAAGAAGATGGTAATGCAGAAGGCTTTTTAGATACATGTGAAGGAACTGAAGCTCGTGATTTTGTAGATTTAGGATGTGAAAGCTTAGTTTTGTGTACACTAATCATCTCCTTATTAATAGATTTTCGCATTTTAATTAACAAGTGTTTTTTTTTATTTTTTTTAGAACTTGACATCTAAAACAACATAAAGATTTATAAGATTAGTAACAAATATTGCATTTAAATTTCAATAACATGTACATCATCGAAATAATTAAAATAATAACATTATAAAATAGTACTTAACTGTCAAAATAATCAATTAGAATGTAAAATAAAGTGCAACTGTGCTTTAGTACTAAACTACAAATATATATGTACACATGAGCATTTTGAATCATTCATAGCTAGGATAATACTATATGTGTGAAAGGGGCAGATTTGTGAAAGGTGAAGATAGAAAATACTAGTAATTAATTTATTACTTATTTATGTTACTACTTAGTAGTAGCTAACTACTAATTAACAATATTATTACTATCTCATGTGAATGAATATATGGTTATCCGTGATCCTCGTTAATATAAGCTCATAAATTATTAATTAATTAAGTGTGAAGACCCTTATACTATTAGGGAGCTTGTCAGTAAAAAATTAGTAGCTTACTATATTTTGTACTAATACTACAATATTGACACTGTAAAGCTAGCTAGCAGGTGTATATACAAATAAGCACAGAAATGATGAAGCTAATGGAAAGCTTTGAATGCTCCCTTCCTAATTTGTATGTTTGTATTGAGGAAGAGGAAAACACTGACAAAATTAAATCATTGCAGTTCTGGGCGGAGTACTTGAATTTGGTTTTGTTCATGAACATGATTCATGATACAGATATATACACTTTTCAGTTTCAACACAGATAAGAGTTAAAAGGAAAATAATAAAAATGTTTGTAGCAGTCATAAATCATAGAAATGTGTAACACTCTACCACACAGAGTCTTATGCTTAAATCATAAAATAGAGGTGGCGAGGTATTACGACCTTTAAAAATAAAAATATTACATATAATATAGGATTAAAGAAGTTGTATCTAAGAGCCTTTGAAGAAAAGTTAAACACAGCATTAAACATAAAAGCGCATATCTCTCGACGAAAAAAAAAGTGTGATCGTAAACCGGATAAATTAAAAACAAAGAACTATAGATACCTAAGAAAAGAGTTGCAAGAATACAGATGACAAAGCCGCTGACTCAACTCGCAAAGTTAAAACCGGCCAGAGCATATATACATATATACATATATACATGAAAATCCCAAAAAGACCCAAAATACTGTTTACATAACCTGTTTCTCCAAATCAATCTCTAAGAGGGATAAAACATAATATACATATACAGTAGAGATATAAGAGTATCTATATATACATCAAAACTAAAATAAAGTTCCAAAACACAAAAGCTCTTCGCATTCAGAAGCTCCCAGTATGCCTCAGGGAGGTGCCTTACATCCTGCATCTAAAAACCACAAAATATGTATGGAATGAGAACCGGAGGTTTCTAATATGGTAACAGTACCTACATAACATATAAGGTCCCGAAAAAGTCATAGGCGATCCTAGAAATTCCGACATTTGATTCATTCTTATAAAACACAACTATACCAAAAGTTTAGGCAACTAACTAAGGATCTTCTTTCTAATATAACACTCCCCTTTCCAACTCCTGCGAACCTCCCAACCACAATTGAACTTATTTATTTTCAAACACAGATAGTACATACAAGGAAATCACAATTAGAGTATAAATATAGCAGATAAATAGGTAGCAAGTAGTTTATCTGATCAATTAGGCATTCCAAAACAAGCACACCAAACAAACACATAGATGCATATGATGTATGCCTGTCCTATGGCTGATAAGTCTCATCTGTCGGTTATATAACCCACCCGACAAGTCCTGATAGCTAACCATTGGATTATCCCTGTGTCGTGCATCCCCAAAATTTCAATCATACTTACTCATAATCATATAACACACACATGTGTATATCCATGGGCGTGAGCTCATCGGGAAAGGTATAAGTGTCCGGCTACACTTATGACATAGGGTCAGCAGATGATCGAGTCTCAACCTGAAGCACCTAGTGGCAAGCTATTGCTTTCACCCAGGAAATCTCGTATCTCAGATATTTGGAAGTGCAACAAATCACATACTCAATCAAATTTAGATAATCATTATCAACCATAATTCATTATTCAACATAGCCATTAGACGCATTACATATACAGCACTTCGACCATTATCATCCTTCACTTTACCTCTTCCTTCATCAACAGGATACTTATTTCCACATTCATATCTACACTCCACTACCCAATAAGAAAAGTTAATCCGGAAAGAAATAGCATCTCCAAAGCCTTAACTAAATCCTTATCACAGTTTTTGCATCCATCTACTATTTCGTTATTTACTATTTCATTTATGCTTTCAAATAAACAACCATCTTTTTTAATCGCCTGACTAAGATTTACAAGATAGCCATTTCTTGCTGATGTAGGGTTGTCGTCGGTTAGGAATTTTCACAAAATAATTTTGTTGCAAGTATAGTCCCAACTAATAAACAACCTTCATCAAAGTTTTAATTTGTATGTCACAAGTACAAACTCCAATAAAAACTGAAAGTATTTAAACCTCAGGTAGTCTCACAAGGAATTGTAATGAAGTGATCAATTATTGGCTATGAAGGAACAAAGGGGGGTTTAATTTGGTAATTAACAAGAAAAGTAAATAACAAGAAAGTAAATGACAATTAACTAATAAAGGAAAGGAAAAGAACTCTTGGCTAAGGCATGGGAATTGAGATCACTATCCTTGTCTACAAACCGTATATTGACAATTATGAGGGACCAACCCATCAAGTCTACTTTTATGCTTGAGGTAAGTCAAATAGGCTTGATCAACATCAACCCATAAGTCCCAACCTAGCTACTAATTGACTTAGTAGTAGGCTTGTGTTAATGGGTATCAAATTAATCACTAAGGATTCTCAAATCACCAATTCAATTAGACCCAATGACTCAAAGTCACCCAATTCCCTTAGCCTAGGCCAAGAGTATAGAAAACTACTCTAATACTAGTGAAAATATTTTTCAAACACCTAGAGTACAATAAAAGTAAACATCATAAAATGTAAGAATTAATAAAAGCTATAACTAACATAAGCAAGAAATCAATAATCGCAACTAAGATAAACATAAAAAGACATGAAAACATAAAATTGCATTAAAAGAGAATCAAAATCTTCAAGAGTACATAAGCACAAAATCAACCAAGAAAAGAAAATAACAAGAGAAACTAAGAAGATTAAGACAATAGAACAATAAAATATAAAGAGAGTTGGACAAAAAACAAGAATTAAAACTTGGATCTAAGAAAATTTAACCTAAACTACCCTAAATTCTAGAGAGAAGGGAGAGTTTCTATCTCTAAAATTCTAACCTAAAACATGGTGAAAACTTAACTATGACTCCTCCCCCCCATTCCCCTCCAATTCTTGGATTCAAAAGCATCAGAAATGAGTTGGATTTGGGCCTCTTTCAGCTCAGAAATCGCCCCCAGCGTATTGCCGTTAATGAGGTCACGTGCCGCTTGTCACGCGTACCCATCACCGGCAACTTTCCTTATAACGCGTACGCGTGGGCCAGGTACACGCATCGCTGGCAGATTACCAAAATCTCATTTCTTCATGAATTCTCCATTTTTTTATGCTTTTTCTTCATTTCTTCAACCCAATCTTTGCCTTCTAAACCTAAAATCACTTAACAAACATATCAAGGCATCAAATGGAATTAAAGTGAATTAAAATTAGCAATTTTAAAGCCTAAAAAGCATGTTTTCACTCTTAAGCACAAATTAGGTGAAATTCACAACTAAATGGGGGTACGAACATTTATTCAATGCAAATAAACTATATGAATGCAACTAAATGCAAAATACTTCTACCTACTTGGTTAAAAGTAAATCAATCTCCAAAAACACATATGAACATGTAGGGCTAATGTAGTATGATGATTCATGAATCCCACCAATTCAAATATAAAAAATGAAGTTCAAATAGACTTGCAAGAAGAAAGGTCATGAAAGTCAGGAACAAGGAGTTGAGCATCGAACCCTCACCAGAAGTGTATCTGCTCTAGTCGCTCAAGTGTATAGGGTTGATTCACTCAATTCTCCTCTAATCATGCTTTCCAAGATTTGTTTTTCATCTAACAATCAGCAATTATTCAATAAATGCATACATTTATCATGAGGACTTATTCATAGGTTGTAATGGGGCTAGGATAAAGGTAAGGATGCATATGGTCAAGTAAGCTTGAAATTTGAATCTTTGATTAACCTAAGCTCTCACCAAACACATATAACAATCTATACAATTCTAAGAGTGAACTACCAACCGGCCCCTGTCCATTTCTCAGAATGACAACGCGACCCCTCAGCATAAAAACGTTCCACTTCGGTCCCTGTCCTTTACTTCTGTGACCCAACGCGATCCCTGTGGGTGTTTTTCCGTCAACTCTGAACGGAAAATGCTGACGTGTCAGATTCAAAAATAGACAGGGGTCTAATTGTCTCTAAATTTAAATTGGTTAGGGATTTATTTGTCCCTATTCTTTAAAAAATATTTTTTGAAATTTTTTATTCATTATATTAATATTTTTTAATAAATTATTGAATATATGGTATAATAAGTACAAACTAATTAATAAATTATTCAAATTTAAAAATATCATTTATTATGAATAATTCTCAAATTAGATCCCTGTCCATTTTTGAACCTGACACGTCAGCATTTTCTGTTCAAAGTCAACGGAAAAATACCCACAGAGACCGCGTTGGGTCACAGAAGTAAAGGACAGGGACCGAAGTGGGTCGTTTTTATGGTGAGGGGTCGCATTGTCATTCTGAGAAATAGACAGGGACCGGGTTGGTAGTTCACTCTAATTCTAATACACCACCTAGCTACCCATGATTCCCACTTTTTTTTTACATACTCATGCATTCTCTTTAATTCACATTCTATATGTATTGTTATTATTACTTTGCTTTGGGGCATTTTTGTCCCCTTTTTATTGCTTTTCTTTTTCTCTTTTTCTTTTTCTTTTATATATGTTTTTCATTTTCATTATCATTTTTTTCACTAAAGTATATACAAACGTATCAATGCATATGGTTTTACATATTTAATGCATGAGTATGTACCCACTTTCCAAGATCTTCAATAAAAATACAAAAATATACTTTTACCTCAACCAATGTTTTCAAATTTCTCTTATTTAAATGATACACACTCTCACTAGCCTAAGCTAATCAAAGATCTAAACAAGGGATATTTATTGTTTTTCACTTAGGGGTAGTGATGTGGTAAAATTAAGAACAAAAAGGTATTAATATAGGCTCAAAATTGGCTAACAATAGAAGATAAACGGTAGGCTATTTGGGTAAGTGAGCTATTTGAAATGAGGACCTCAATCATATAAATGCGTTTATACATAAAATAATGGACATAAAGAATCAAACAAATCAAGGATTGCAATCATAGAGAGAGAATAATATACACAAGAATGAAAAATGGTGGTTATATGATGTAAACACACAATTGGGCTCAAAACTCACATGCTTATGTGTTCTTAGCTCAAAAACCATTTTCCAAAATTAATTCCTTCAAGAAAGTTCAACATAAATTTTTTTTTAAATTGGTGGGGTGCCCTAAAACAGTTTTCTTAGAAAAGAAATCATTACTTCAACCAAGTAGTCCTAGCAAGAAAGAAGTGGTGGAATATATACAAACTCTAATTATCATGCAATCCAACAGCTAACTAACAAAGAAAATTAAGAATTGGTGTTGGAAAAGGAAGTAGTTACCCACGGAAGTCGGTCCTCGACCTCCCCACACTTAAAGATTGCACCGTCCTCGGTGCATTCAAAGAAGAGCAAGGTGGATAGGTTGCTACAACTGATGAGCTCCTTCAAAAGATTATGCGGAGGGACTTGTTATTCGCTCCATTTAGAAGCTTTTCCTTTCCCCTCTCTGTGGCCAACCTAAAAGGAGAGAAAAAGAAAGAAAATTAAGCCCACAACAAAGATATCAAAGCGAATAGAATATAGGTGGGGCTAATGATGAATAAAAGTGAGGTTCTCAACTACATGGTAGCTACAACATGTAAGCGAGAAAGCAATATAAGCGAATGGCATATCAATTAACACTTGATGTAAGAGTAAATTCATAGCACAAGCAAATGGCATGAAGAGAACACTCAGAAGCATCAAGTTCAAATAGGAAAAAGTGGGTTGATGAGTCCATATTTTACGATATATTTTGGTTTGATTTGAGTGGATTTCATCACATAAACCCACATTTATTCATTTAAATAGCATGCTTTTGAGATTTCTTCCTAAATTATGCTTGAAAGTGAAAACATGCTCTTTTGTGCTTAATTTAATCACTTTTAATTCACTTTAATCCCATTTGGTGCCTTGATGTATTTGTTAAGTGATTTAAGGTTTCCAAGGCAAGTATGGGTTGAAGAAGTGAGAAAAAGAGCATGCAAAAGGAAAGAAACCATGAAGAAATGGAGTTTGGAAGTTCCAGCACCCGTGCGTACGCACAAGTATGCGTGCGCATGCACAACGAGGATTTGCGAGCGACGCGTACGCGTGACCCAAACGTACGCGTGGATGGATTTTTGCGCAGTGAAGCGTACGCGTGGGTCACGCGTACGCGTGACCCGAATTACGTTAGTTCATTAATGCAAATTGCTGGGGGCGATTTTTGGGCCTCCAGAACCCAGTCCAACTCATTTCTGAAGCTATATGAGGCCAAAGCGAAGCTGAATGAAGAGGGGCAATTAGGTTTAGTTTTTATGATGTTTTCTTTTAGTTTCTAGATAGAGAAGCTCCCTCCTCTCTCTAGAATTAGGGTTTTTAGCTTAGTTTCCTTTTAATTTCAGCACTTTAATTCTTGTTTTAGTATAGTTTCATTTATGTTCTCTTAGTTCTTCTTCTTAATTTCTCTTTTATGTCACTTTTCATGTTATGAATACTCTTTGTCAATTTTAATTTCATTTAATGTAATTTATGTTTTATGTTCATTTAATGCTTTCTTTAGTTGTTGTTTTAATTTTCTTACTTTTGGTAGCTAGACTTTATTTTTAATGCATTTTAATATTATTTTATTCTCATGCACACCAAGTGTTTGATAAAATGCTTGGCTTAGTTTTTACTTAGTTTTTCTTCACTCTTGGCTTGGAATTGTTGATTTTGGTGTTACTTGAGTCATTGATGTCTATTCTTATTTGATATATTAGAGTAGTTAGTTGATTTGGTCCCCCTTGACTCTATGTGACCCCTTAGTGTTGACATAGGACTTAGGGATTGAAATTAACTATGCATATTTGACCTATCTTCGATGTAAGGTTGACTAAGTAGGATTAACTCTTCATAATCATCATGTGTTTGTGATCAATGTCTAGGATAGGTAACCTTAGCTCTCAATTGCTTGCCAAGAGGTTTTCTTGCATTTTAAGTTTCCTTTCCTTTGCATTTAATTGCTTTGACTTTTATTGCTTTGAGTTTTAATTCCTTGCATGTTTATTTAATTGCTTTGATGTTTAATTTCTTGCATGTTTAGTTTTCACACTCTTGGGAGAGAAATTGGGTGTTTGGGTGGAATTAAGTTGTGGATGTCCATTCCGCATTGTGTGGGAATGGTTAATTGGTTTTGTTTCCATTGACGCTAGTCTTTCACTAAGTAATTAGTGAGTTGACTAGGACTTATGGATTGAGATCAATTAGGCTTTTTGACTAATTCTCAAGGAGAATTGACTGATTTGGATTGATTCCACACAATTGCCATGTTTGTGGTCCACAACTAGGATAGGAAACCTAGATTACCCACTTCTTGCCAAGAGTCCTTTAATTGCTTTCTTTTCAATTCCTTGCATGCTCATTTACTTTCTTGATATTTACATCTCTTGCTCTCTTGCTTTCATTCCAATTCCCCATGCTCTCTCTCATAGCCAATGACATTACACTTAATTGCAACTCCTAGGGAAGAACAACCCGAGGTTGAATTACTCTTGACCTCGGTTATTTTGTATTGGATTTAATATTTGATTTTGAGAATTCTTTGTTGGTTTGGACTATGCTACCAATGAATTGATGCTTGTTTTGATCGATTCCAAACCATACGATAAAATTCTCACTATCAAATTTGGCGCCGTTGCCGGGGAGTTGCAATGGTGTAAGTTATGGGTTATTGTAAATATGTTAATATGTAAATAGCTAGCTTTTTGGTTGTTTTGTTTTAGGATTGGGATCTCGGAGGACATTGGACATTCAAGCATTTGGTGGGGAAGTCGAGCACAAGCCACCATAGCAAGGGCTCTCCCAATTGTCTAACTTAAAGACATTAAATAAAAGTGTTTGGTAACATTATTTTAACTCTTCTCTTTTTGTATATATTTTGGTTTATTGCATTTTTGTTTGATTGGTGAGCTTAGGATTAGTTTAATTTTGAGCTTAAATAGATTAATTTTGGTTTGGATCATGAATTTATGGGTTCTTGCATGTTTTGGTGTTTGGTCTTGATTGAACTAAGGCTTGGTACCTTAGATTTTGAAAGAAAAATTTTTGAAAAATAGGGCATCTGTGCATACGCACCCACCCGTGCGTGCGCACACAACTTCTATTTTTTGCGACCTGTGCGTGCACACCGACCTGTGTGCTCGCACACGCATGATTTTGCCCTCTATTTGCAGCGCTGGCATAGCCTGTGCGTATGAACCCCTGCCCTCATATGCTATTGTGTGCACGCACGGACCTGTGTGCGCACGCACACATGATCCCTTCCTTAAAAAATTTTTTTTAACCCTTCTCTGCGTGGGCACAGACCTGTGCCCACGCACACCTCAAAACAAGGGGTCTGTTCGCAGCGTTTGCACGCATAGTGCGAACGCACAACCCCATTGAGTTTTCTCATCGACGCGTACGCGTCCCTCACGCGTACGCGTCCCTCACGCGTACGTGTCATTGCGCATTTTCTCCACCTCATGCGTGCGCGTCCCTTATGCACACGCGTCGATATCCTTTCTTCGCCAAACCACGCGCACTCGTCCATCACGCATACGCGTGACCCTCTGTGCGTGCGCACAGCCCTCTGTGCCCACGCACGTCCATCTCTACTTCTTGTCCCCTTCTTTCTTCCACCTCTCTCTTTTCTTGCTTTTGCCTTCTTCTTTACTTGATTTACTTTGTTTTGTTTACATTTCATTTTTATTTTGGTAATTATATTAGTCTAAGTTTGGTTGTTCTTAGTTAAATAAGTTGCAAGTGTTTAAGATTGATTGGGTTGCTTCTTGCTTGAATTTGGTTTCAAGTTTGATGGATATGTGCACTAAGCACTGAATTTTTGTTTAATTGCCTAGATGAATTGTGAGTTTGATTCATATGTTGTAGCTACCATATGCATTAGACTTTACCCTTGTTTGGCAGTATGAATTGTGCACTTTTACTTTAGTGAATTGAGTTGTGCTACTTAGTCATCATGGTTTTTAAGTGAATATAATCACATAACAAGGTATTTGTTCCTTGTTAATGCTTTGCATTTTTTTGAGTTGACTTGACTTGTTTCTTGTCAAGACTTGTCACTTTTTGTAACAAGCACCTTATACATGTGATTATTTCCTTATTCCTAAGGATGAATAAGTAGTCTCTTTTCATCATAGAATTGGTTATTGTTGATTTTGCCATTTTTTATTCACTTTGCGCTTTCACTTGCACAATCTCACTATCCAATATATTTTATACTCAATTCCCTTTTGTGGTTACCTAGTGTTACTTGTGCCTCAAGTTTTGCTTATTCTTCATTTGCAACCTAGGGCTACTTGATTGAGAAACATGCTATTTCTTTTGATTGTGTGTTTTCTATTTTTAATTGACCAATGTATTGTGTTCTAAACCGTGCGCATTTAGAATACGCATATTGCCCCTTCTCATACCACACTTCTATGACTTCTTCCTCAATTGTTGTTTATGTGTTTATATAGCAACCCGGAGCCCCTGGAGCCCACCAGCTGAAGTTGGAGCTTCACAGTCTCTCACCCCCGGATCATGTGCATGCACGGAGGACCGTGCATGATTTAAGTGTGGGGGAGGATCACCAACTTCAAGGGGGATAAAATTTCTTTTCTTAGACACTTTGCAATACTCTTTTTGTTTTTTTTCCTTAATTTTTGCAAATTTTTGTTCTTATTTGCATTTTGTTTGGTTTATTTGTATATATCTCTTTAATGCTTATAGTTATATGATAGTAAATACTTGCATGTTGCATGTTAGATTGAATAAGTTTGGTAAAAAAACAAAGAATTTTCAAGAAATCTCTTTTTGGGCATTCTATTGATTAGATTTGAAAACATGTTTTTGAACTTGCTTGAAGTATCTTTTTATAGAACATAGAAAAGAGCTTGAACAAATACCAAGTGAGACTTGAGCTTTAATTGGATGGTTGCAATTTTTCAACCACAAAATTTTGTTCTTGTATGTTAAACTCCTTTTATGACTGTGATCTTAGATCTGCTTTAATCTATATGTCCTATACTTGTTGTTTTGAATTGCATTTAGTATGATTGAGGCCATTTTTGAATTTAAACTCACTTAACCCATATGGCCAACCCTTGCATCTACCTTTGTAAACCACTTTTGAGCCTTTATAATTCCCTTTTGTTCTTAATTTTACCACATCATTCACCCTAAGTGAAAAACCATTATGTCCTTAAACTGTATCTTTGATTAGCTTGGGTTTGAGTGTGTGTGTGTTAATCAAGTGTGGGGGAATTTGTGAAAAATATTGGTAGTTAGTTATTCATAAACCACTATTTTATGGTTTATACTGTGTTTATTTATGTGGTTTTATCATGATCTTTACCTACTTATTCGTTAAATAAGCATGCATTTATAATTCCTTCCTAAAGTTATTGCATGATTGAAAACCTGCTTCCTAAAGACTTTTAAATTATATATTTTATTCCTCCTTTATTCCATTCGATGCCATGATCTGTGTGTTAAGTGTTTCAGGCATTATAGGGCATGAATGAGTTGGAGATTGGAGAGGAAGCTTGCAAAAATAGAAGGAACACAAGAAATTGAGGAGATGACCAGCGAGAAGTGACGCGGCCGCCTGGATGACGCGACCGCGCGGCATGGAATAGCACGAGTGACGCGGCCGCATGGACGACGCGACCACGTGGCAAAGCAGGAAGCCGAATGACGCGGCCGCATGGATGACACGACCGCGTGACAAGCGCGATCTGCATAATCTGCAGAATCGCTGAGGGCGATTTCGGGCCTTATTTTGACCCAGTTTTCGGCCCAGAAAAGCATACTAGAGCCAGAAAACATGCAGAAACCAACAACAACATTCATTTCGCATAGTTTTAGTTTTTAGATCTAGTTTTCCTCTCCTCTAGGTTTTCTCTCTACACATTCATAGTTTTTAGGATTTGTTATGTTCATTGTTTTTGCACTGGGATATTGAGAAGAGTTATTGCCTCATCAAGACTTCGACATTCTAGTTCGTTTTCTTCACTTGTCTCTTACTCTTCCATTTTCCTTAATTTACTTAATTTTACTATTGGATTATTTTAACATTTATTAATATAAGAATTACTTTTATTTTTAATTAATCTTTTGATCATTATTTATCATGTCTTTCTTTAATTCCCTTTCTTATGTTATGAATTTTACATTTACAATGAGCGAGTAGTTCCCTAACTTGATGGGGAGTTGATTGAAAGGAACCCTTGAGTTAGAATGTTCAAGAGAGAGATTGTAATTGGGTTTATTGTTGGATTGCTCTCTATTCACTAACACCAATCCTCCCAAGAGTGGATTGGAACTTGTGGATAGAACAGCATTCCAACTCGTTTGACTTACCCTTACTTAGTAAGGGACAACTAAACATAATAACCCTCAATTGTCAATTAATCTTGAGAGTACTCCAACACGAATAGGGCTTCCAGCTAATCAACTCCCAGCCAAGGCTTTTATTTAAATTTATATAAATTCTCTAATTTAATTTTCTGCCATTCAACTCAAACCTTTTTGAAAACATCTGATTAATAAAATAGCACACTTTTCTGCAACTCGTTGGGAGACGACCTGGGATTCATACTCCCAGTATTTTGATTTTAATTTCTGTGACACCCTTCTAAATTGATAAGCGAATTTCTGGTTGGTTGAGAACTATACTTGCAACGCATATTTATAATCATTCTTAACTCGCTAATTTTTGCGCCCATCAATTTTTGACGCCGTTGCCGGGGAGTTGCAATAGAGTGCTAAAGTTATTAATTGGAATTTATTTATTTGCATTTTATTTTATTTTGCTACTATGAGCTGCTTGTTTCTTTCGTTAGATGACACGTTCGCTTCCTGATCCAAGCTTGCTAATATTCGATCCTGAGATTGAAAGAACTATTTCATGAATAAGGCAAGCTCGGCGTCGGTTAGTCCTCTCTGAGGGCGGATCTGAAACGTCATTTGAGAAAGAAACCAGCCCCCGTTCTACTGATTTGGTTGTTTTACGTGCAGGTAACATGGCAGTAGCCAGGAGAGTTACTATCCAGGATGCTGGAGCCCCTGATTTTACAATGCAACCATTTCAAGCGCATCACCCAGTGGTGGCTACAGACTTTGAAATAAGGACCGCACTGCTCAATTTGATGCCGAAGTTTCATGGCTTACCTGCTTAAGAGCCTATCAAGCACCTGAGAGATTTTCAGGCAGCCTGTTCTACTGTCAAGCGTGATGGTGCAGATGAAAGTTCAATTTTGCTGAAAGCTTTCCCATTTTCTCTTGAGGGAAAGGCAAGAGAGTGGTACTACACTCAACCAGCAGCAATTGTATCCAACTGGGATACACTGAGAAGAGAATTCTTGGAAAAGTTCTTTCCAGCTGAAGTTACTGATAAACTGAGGAAAGATATTTCCATGATTGTTCAGGATGACTCCGAGACGCTTTATGAATATTGGGAGCGCTTCAATAATCTTCTGGAAGCTTGCCCCCACCATATGATTGACAAGATAGTGTTACTCGGTTATGTCACACAGGGAATGAAGCCCCAAGATAAGACCACATTGGAAAGTGCTAGCAATGGGTCTATGAAAAAGTACAAGACCACCGATGAGGCATGGCAATTGATCAGTGACTTAGCTAAATCTACTAGGAATCACAGGTAGAAACAAGGCCGTTCAAAAGCTGTTGCAGAAGTATCCTCTAGCAGAGAGACTACTGCTTTAACTCAGAGTATCTGTGAAATGACCAACTTACTGAAGCAGATGCAATTGAATCAACAACAAGTTCAGCAAGCTCAACCTTCTCCACCACAGCAAAACCAACAGTTAGTCCCACAGAGAGTTTGCGGAATTTGTGCTGATTATAGCCATTATATTGACGAATGTCTGCAGCTCCAGCAGGAAGACAACACCGTGGCAGCCACACATAACTTCTATGACCGCCCCAATAAGGGTACAATCGAGGTGGCAATTACAACCACAGATGGCAAGACAATTCTAACCAGAATTAGAGGGACAGCAACAACAGAGGAGGTAGAGATAATCAGGAAAATCAGAGGTGGAATAACAACAACAACAGGTAGCAGAATCAGAATCAGCCTTACAGAGCACCTCACCTAAGGCAGTCCCAAGGACCACAGAATACCCAACAGCAGACCTCTCAATTTACCTATCTTTCTGCATCTGCCAATGATGACTTACTACAATCTATTGGTCGGAGACAACAGACCATGGAAAATAACATTAATGCCACTCTGAATGGTCTGACTGCTACTTTGCAGGCTCTTGTCTCCCAGATAGGATCAATGAATAACTCCAATAACCAACCTTTGAGCTCCAGTAGGATTTCCTCTCAACCATTACCCAATCCCAAGGGTGGTATTAATGCCATCACCCTGAGGTCCGGAACCACACTGCAGGAGAGGAACCAGGAGGAGCCAAACCCACCAGAACACGCCTCAGCTGAAGAGGTAGTGGAAATAGAAGATGTTGAAGAAGAAGAGGACATACAGGACATGGCTGAAGAAAAAGAAGTGCAACCACGAGAGGAAGCACTAAAAGGCGCAGACAATGTAGAAAACGCCACTCCCATTCCATTTCCACAACTTGCAAGGAAACCCAGGAAGCAGCTGGAACCTGATCCCAAAATGGTAAAGATATTCAAAAAGGTTGAGGTAACTGTTCCTCTATTTGATGTTATTCAACAGGTACCTAAGTATGCTAAGTTTCTAAAAGATTTATGTATACATAAAGACAAAATTAATGAATTAGAAACTATTCCTTTAGGAAGTTCCATATCAGTTTTAATGGGAGGTTTACCTGAAAAGTGTAGTGACCCAGGTCCTTGTATAGTAAATTGTACTATTGATGGTGGATAATTTCTGAATGCATGTGTGATTTAGGAGCATGTGTGAGTATAATGCCTTTGTCTATATATGTTGTTTTGAGGCTCCCTCCCTTAAAAAGGTCGGCAGCTCATTTTGTGTTAGCAGACAAAAGCATTATTACAGTAGTTGGAGTTGCTGAAGATGTACTAGTAGGCATTAAGGGACTCACGTTCTCCACTGATTTTTATATCCTGGAAATGTCCCAAAATGACTCAGATAAGCCATCATCAATCCTACTCGGAAGACCATTCCTGAAGACCTCAAAGTTTAAATTAGATGCTTTATTAAAACCCCTTCCTCCACACCTCAAATATGCTTACCTTAAAGACGGGCAGAAGTTTCCGGTTATCATTGCAAGGGAACTCACTTCTCAACAGGAAGAGCAGCTACTTGGTGTGCTGAGGAGGCAAAAGAAGGCAATTGGTTGGAGTTTGGAAGACATAGTAGGTATCAACCCTCAAGTTTGTGAGCATAGGATATTTTTAGAAGAGGGAGCAAGACCTGTCCATCAACCCCAGAGAAGACTGAACCCCACTATCCTAGAGGTTGTCAAAAAGGAAGTGACCAGACTACTAGAGGCAGATATCATCTATCCCATCTCAGACAGTGAATGGGTAAGCCCAGTACAAGTGATGCCAAAGAAGTCTGGAGTCACTGCAGTGAAGAATGAGCATGGAGAGCTCCTGACAGCCAGAGTTCAGAATGCCTGGAGGGTCTGCATTGATTACAGACACCTCAACCAAGCAACCCGTAAGGATCACTATCCTCTTCCATTCATTGATCAAATGCTGGATCGCCTGTCAGGTAAATCGCATTATTGTTTCTAGATGGTTACACAGGTTATTTCCAGATTCATATAGCTCCTGAGGATCAGGAAAAGACCACTTTTACATGTCCTTTTGGGACTTATGCTTACAAGAGAATGACCTTTGGCTTGTGCAATGCACCAGCTACTTTCCAGAGGTGCATGATGAGTCTTTTCTCTGATCTTATTGAGGACTGTATGAAGGTTTTTATGGATGATTTTAGTGTTTATGGCGATTCCTTTAGCCTTTGCTTAGATGGATTATCTAGAGTTTTAGATAGATGTGTCAGTACAAACCTGGTATTAAATTTTGAAAAATGTCACTTTATGGTTAAACAAGGGATTGTACTAGGACATGTTGTGTCTAATACTGGCATTTCTGTAGATCCAGCAAAGGTGAATGTTATTTCTAGTTTACTTTACCCCTCTTCTGTGAGGGAGGTCCGTTCTTTCCTTGGCCATGCAGGTTTTTACAGGAGATTCATTAAGGACTTCAGTAAGGTAGCACTTCCCTTATCTAGATTACTGCAGAAAGATATTGAGTTCGAGTTCAGTGAAAATTGCAAGCAAGCGTTTGATAAGCTGAAGACCGCACTGACTCAAGCCCCAATTGTGAGAGGACCAGAATGGAGCCAACCATTTGAAATAATGTGTGATGCTTCCAACCATGCAGTAGGAGCAGCACTGGCTCAGTGTGAAGGTAAGGATCCTTTTGTTATTGCTTACGCGTCTAAAACTTTAGATGCAGCTCAGTCGAATTACACTACTACTGAGAAAGAGCTTCTTGCTATTGTTTTTGCTCTGGATAAATTCCGAGCCTATTTACTTGGTACTAAAGTAGTAGTGTATTCAGACCACGCAGCTCTAAAGTATTTATTATCTAAAAAGGAGTCCAAGCCAAGGCTTATACGTTGGATACTGCTATTACAAGAATTTGATTTAGAAATTAAGGATAGGAGTGGTAACCAGAATTTAGTGGCAGACCACCTGAGTCGCCTTGAACATATTATAGATGATTCCACTCCTATATATGATAATTTCCCATTTGATAACCTGCAAGCAGTATCTGAGATAGTCCCTTGGTATGCACCTGTAGCTAATTATCTAGTTAGCCGCACCTTTCCTCCAAACTTTTCTAAGCATCAAAGAGACAAGCTGAAAAGCGAGTCTAAATATTATATATGGAATGACCCATATTTATGGAGATGTGGCGCTGACCAGATAATTAGATGGTGTGTGCCTCAATCAGAATTCCAGTCCATCTTAGAGGCCTGTCACTCATCTGAGAGTGGAGGACATTTTGGCCCTCAAAGAACTGCTAGAAAAATTTTAGACTATGGATTCTGGTGGCCTACTTTTTTTAAGGACGCTGCTGAATTTTGTAAATCTTGTTTCCCATGCCAGAAATTTGGTAATATATCTAGGAGGGATGAGATGTCTCAACAAATTATGCTTTTTTATGAAATTTTTGATGTTTGGGGCATTGACTTCATGGGTCCATTTCCAAATTCTAATGGTTATTTCTATATATTGTTAGCTGTGGATTACGTTTCCAAATGGGTGGAAGTAATTCCTACCCGCAATGATGATGCTAACACTGTTGTTTCCTTTGTGAGAAACCATATTATTTGTCGCTTTGGATTACCACGAGCAATCGTGAGCGATCAAGGCACCCATTTTTGTAACATGAGACTAACAGGACTAATGAAGAAGCATGTGATAATTCATAAAGTTGCAACAGCCTACCATCCTCAGACTAATGGGCAAGCTGAGGTGTCAAATAGAGAGATAAAGCGTATCTTGCAGAAGATAGTCAAACCTCATAGAAGAGACTGGAGCACCAGGCTACAAGATGCACTCTGGGCATACAGAACAACATACAAAACACCCATTGGGATGAGTCCTTTCCACTTAGTTTATGGAAAAGCTTGTCATCTCCCTGTTGAAATAGAGCATAAAGCCTTTTGGGCAGTAAAGGAATGCAACATGGGAATTGAGAGAGCCGGAGCTGAAAGGAAGTTGCAACTGCAGGAACTGGAAAGCCTTTGCCTAGAAGCTTATGAGAACTCAAGACTATACAAGGAGAAGATGAAGGCTGTACATGATAAGCACATCAAGAGGAAAGAGTTCCAACCTGGGGACTTAGTCCTCCTCTATAAATCTCGACTAAGGCTCATGCCAGGCAAGTTGAGATCAAGATGGGAAGGTCCATACAGAGTAGAGAAGGCCGAACTGTACGGAGTTTATCACCTAAGCCATCCTTCAAGCTCTGAACCTATCAAAGTTAATGGACATCGTTTAAAGCTATACCATGGCAAGAAGCTGAAGAAAAACAAGGAGTTTGAGATCTTCTTCTTGGAAGATCCCCACATAGCCGAAGACTGAGCTAGTGGAGCGTCCAACTTACGGACGTTAAAGCAAAGTGCTAGGTGGGAGACAACCCACCATGGTATGATCGTTCTTTTCTTTATTTTTCTTATTCAATAACTCTTCTCTTCATTAGTACATTTCGTGCATCGGCATTTACATACCTTTATAAAAAAAAAAAACACGTGACGCGACCGCCTCATTGACGCGTCCGCGTCGCAGGGAGCTGGGAGACAATAATAATATGAACAGAGAGTTACGCAGGAGCAGGGCTGGAGGCGTGCCAATAGCACAAACCGTCCCACGCGACCGTGTCGCCGACGCGACCGTGTTATATGGGAATAATGGCGTCCCACGCGACCGCGTGCCCACGCGGCCGTGTGACCTGGATTTCGACGTGATAAGGGTGCATAGCCGAAAGTTGTGCTAGAGTGGTGCTAGACTGGCGCTAGACGCGCAGTCCATCTCACGCGACCGCGTGCCTCACGCGGCCGCGTGCCTCACGCGGCCGCGTCACATCCTAATATTTGACCACTCACGCGATCGCATGCCCCATGCGATCGCGTCACCCAAAATTTGGCACTAATATGATTTTGAACAGAGAGTTGTACGAGTGCGAGGCTACCTTCGCGCCATCAGCCTAAAACGGGTCACGCGACCGCATGACCGACGCGATCACGTCATTGAGTTTAAGCGCAAGTCAAGCGACCGCGTGCCCCACGCGACCGCGTCGCTTGCGCCGCACAGCCTCCCCAATTTTGCCAATTATCATATCTTTTTCTCCCCAAATCCTATTTTCTCTTTTCCCTCCTTATTTCTTCTCCCTCCCTTCTTCCCTTCTTCCCTTCTTCCTTCTTTCCCACTTTTTACTCTCTCTCACCCCCATTAGCAAGGTTTTTCTTTCTCATTCCCTCCTCACTTTTCTATTATTCTTGTTATTTTTATATGCCATCTTCTTTTCTTTTCTTTTTACCTTCATTATTCATATTTTCTTTTTCTTTCTTTTCCCTTTTTACTTGGTGTTATCAATTTATATGAGTCATTATTTATTATTATATGCTTGTGGAATGTTGTAAATTTGTTTGACAATTATATATTGCTTTTTAAGGGATTACTTGCATGTTCAAATTCTTATTTTCAAGAACTTCTTCTCCATGCATGCTATGTGTTTGTGAAAAAGCCCATATGGCATTATGAACTTCTTTACATTTTTCTACTCTAATACTCAATGCTTGCTTTTCACATACTATTTTATTCATTGAATTTAATTGTCAATACAAACGTGATAGTTAGTTACGAGTGATAATATATTTAAATTGGACATTTAATGCTTGATATATGCTACTCATGCCTTTGCCTGCATGCCAATAAACCCCTTGCATTTACTTGTCCTTACATGCACTTGCTATATTTCCATTAATGGACTTTTCACATGTACTCCGGACCATGTGTTAACGTCATTCTTCTTTATTGTGCATTGATTATCACTTACACCACCCTCTTCCTTGCTCTATCCCTTTAAATTTCATTTACTTTCTCTTCCTTTTTTCAGGATGGCCACCAAGAAAGGAAAGGAGAAAGCTACCCCCAAACAACCAGCAAGAAGAGGAACAAAAAGAGCATTAGTGGAAGAACCCTCTTCAACAGCAGTTAAGCCCTCAACAAAGAAAATTAAGAGGATTATAAAGGTTGATGATAAAGAAAAAGCCTTCCTAGCAAAGGACACTACGCGATTCCCCAATCGCTACTGTGAGTAGATGTTCCCCATCCTGGCTGAAAGGAGTTACAACAACAAATACCTTCTTCTCCTCCCGCCCAATATTGCTACCTTTGTTGAGCCGAAAATTGCCCGAAGGCAATGGGATTTCCTACAGAGACAGCCAAGGTAGGTCAATCTTTCTTGGGTAGTCGGGTTCTACTCCAACTTTCACCTGCCGACCCTGCAGTCTGTCTATGTCCGTCAGAAGCAAGTCCCCATTACAGAAGAGGCCATTCAAACAGTTCTAAGTCTTCCCCCTATTCCAGAAGGATTGGATGCCTTTTAAGAAGCCGCACTCAAGCGCCAGATGTACCAATTTGACTGGGACGCCGTTCTCAGAGTTATCGCACTACCTGGCAGCCGATGGATCTACGGATACCATCGTACCCACCCTAAGGGAATTTCGGCTTCAGCACTTACCTTGGAGGCTCACGTATGGGCACAGATCATGTCCTATTACGTCTTTCCGAGCACTCACGAGTCCTCCTTCACTGCGGACATGGCCGTTCTACTATGGTGTATCCTTACAGACCAACCTCTGAATCTACCAAGACATATCCGGAATGCCATGGGACACGTACAAATTGCGGGCAACTTACCTTTCCCCGCCTTGGTCTCAAATCTTGTCTCAGCAGCCGGAGTCTCCTACAGAGCTGGGGACACCAAAGCCATACTTCCTCGGGATGATCAGTATGTCCCTAACGGGAAGTACCTTAGACTTCTAGCAGCCACTATCAGCCAGCCTACTGAACCAATTGAAGATATTCCTTCTTCAACACCACAAGCACCCACCACTGATCAGCTGCTCCATCAGATACTTGAAAAGTTGGATCGGCAAGAACACAAAGCTAAGATGAGAGAGCGCCGTAACAAGCGCAGATTCACATACCTCAAGGAGCTGATCATGGGAAAGTTCAAGGACTCAGACACCCCAGACTCCACTTTCTTTACCAGCACAGGGAGCCATGATGGTCCCAACTGTGGAGATACTGCTACCAGCCCACCTTTGTTCTTGACAGATGGCACCGAGGACGGTGCAAAGCCTTAAGTGTGGGGAGGTCGGTCAATACCTGACTTCCGGAGGTAATTTCTCTTCCCTAGCACCAATAAATTAGGATATTTAGTTATATTTTTCTTTTATAAAATAGGATAAATTTCATAGTAATAGGTTAGTTGCATGCATGTTCTGCTCGATTGAAAATACAATAAGTTTCTTCTAAGACCCTATCTTTGGAACAAGATTTCACTAATTTTAATTAAAACTTTTATGTTAAATTTGCTTGAAGTTGTATTTGGAACATGATTTTTGAGCTAAAGAACACACAACCTGTGAGATTTGAGCCTTTATGAATGGTTACATTATTTAACCATAATTATTTTATTCTTGTGTGTTTACTTCTCTATGACTGTAATCTATATTTTGTTTCATCTTATATGTCCAATGTTTATTATATTTATATGTTTGCATATTATTGAGGCCATTATTTGTTTAGCTCACTTATCCAAGTAAAGCCTACCCTTTCAATTACCTTTGTTAGCCACTTTGAGCCTTTAAATCCCATTTGTTCTATATTTTACCACGTTACTAGCCTTAAGCGGAAAAAACAATTATATACCCCAAATTGAATCTTTGGTTAGCTTAAGATAGAATTGTGTGTGTTATTTAAGTATGGAAAATTGTGGGAACAAAGGATAATAAGGGAATGAGTCATGATAATATTATGGGAATTTGGATACCTACTCATGTGAAACTATAAGAATTAAAATCTATGTGCATTGATAAGCTGTGTTATTTTTATGTTTCTATGTTTATAAAAAAAAATCCAAAAATACTCAATAAATAAATAAGGGGACAAAATTACCCCAATGCTAAGTCAAGCAATCAAGGATCAATGCATGTATGATAAAATCAAAATAAAAGGTTGATACATGAGTATGGATGTGAAAGGGATTTTTGGGTAGCTAGGTATGAATTCTAAAGTTATATATATATATATATAGGTTATGTTAAAGTTTGGGTTAATTAAAGATTCAATTTATAAGCTTACTTAGCCATATATATATCCTCACCCTTACCTTGGCCCCATTACAACCTTGAAAAGACCTCATGATGTTTGTATTGGTATATTAAATGTTGTTGATTGGTTAGGAGAAGAACAAAAATTAGAGAGCATGATTAGAGAGGGATAGAGTGATGACCCTATACACTAGAGAGACTAGAGTGTACATACATCATCAGTGAGGGTTCCATGCTTGAATTTCTATGTTCCCTGCTTTCATGAGCTATCTTCTTGCATTTTTATCTGTTCTTACCGTATAAGAATTGAGTTAGTGGAATTTGATTTGTAATTATTTTAAAGAAGCTTACTTACTTTTGATCAAGTGGACAAAAATCATATAGTTGCATTCATATATATAGGTTGCATTGCATTTCATAGGTTTTACATGTTCTTACTCATTCATTTTATCTCCTTCAACTAAGCATGAGGACATGCTAATGTTTAAGTGTGGGGAGGTTGATAAACCACTATTTTATGGTTTATATTGTGTTTATTTATGTGGTTTTATCATGATCTTTACCTACTTATTCGTTAAATAAGCATGCATTTATAATTCCTTCCTAAAGTTATTGCATGATTGAAAACCTGCTTCCTAAAGACTTTTAATTATATATTTTATTCCTCCTTTATTCCATTTGATAACGTGATCTGTTTGTTAAGTGTTTCAAGCTTTATAGGGCATGAATGAGTTGGAGATTGGAGAGGAAGCTTGCAAAAATAGAAGGAACACAAGAAATTGAAGAGATGACCAGCGAGAAGTGACGCGGCCGCATGGATGACGCGACCGCGCGGCATGGAATAGCACGAGTGACGCGGCCGCATAGACGACGCGACCGCGTGGCAAAGCAAAAAGCCGAATGACGCGACCGCATGGATGACGCGACTGCGTGACAAGCGCAATCTGCATAATCTGCAGAATCGCTGGGGGCGATTTCGGGCCTTATTTTGACCCAGTTTTCGGCCCTGCAAAGCAGACTAGAGCCAGAAAACATGCAGAAACCAACAACAACATTCATTCCGCATAGTTTTAGTTTTTAGATCTAGTTTTTCTCTCCTCTAGGTTTTCTCTCTACACATTCATAGTTTTTAGGATTTGTTATGTTCATTGTTTTTGCACTGGGATATTGAGAAGAGTTATTGCCTCATCAAGACTTCGACATTCTAGTTCGTTTTCTTCACTTGTCTCTTACTCTTCCATGTTCCTTAATTTACTTAATTTTACTATTGGATTATTTTAGCATTTATTAATATAAGAATTACTTTTATTTTTAATTAATCTTTTGATCATTATTTATCATGTCTTTCTTTAATTCCCTTTCTTATGTTATGAATTTTACATTTACAATGAGCGAGTAGTTCCCTAACTTGATGGGGAGTTGGTTGAAAGGAACCCTTGAGTTAGGATGCTCAAGAGAGAGATTGTAATTGGGTTTATTGTTGGATTACTCTCTATTCACTAACACCAATCCTCCCAAGAGTGGATTGGAGCTTGTGGATAGAACAGCATTCCAACTCGTTTGACTTACCCTTACTTAGTAAGGGACAACTAAACACAATAACCCTCAATTGTCAATTAATCTTGAGAGTACTCCAACACGAATAGGGCTTCCAGCTAATCAACTCCCAGTCAAGGCTTTTATTTAAAATTATATAAATTCTCAAATTTAGTTTTCTGCCATTCAACTCAAACCTTTTTGAAAACATCTGATTAATAAAATATCACACTTTTCTGTAACTCATTGGGAGACGACTTGGGATTCATACTCCCAGTATTTTGATTTTAATTTCTATGACACCCTTCGAAATTGATAAGCGGATTTCTGGTTGGTTGAGAACTATACTTGCAACGCATATTTATAATCATTCTTAACTCACCAATTTCGGCGCCCATCAGTTATTTTGGACATTCATTAAGAATCTTTGGAAAAAATGGGTAATCACTCATGCATTCATCATTTAAAACATATGCATCTTCTTTGTGATAAAAAAAAGAAATGATAATAAGAATGTAAATAAAGGATGCATATGTATGTGAATTGAAAAAGAAAGATGCATGAGTGAACATGAAAAAGGGATAAATGGGTAGTTAGGTCGCATTGTTATAGGATGATAAAGGATTAGGTGGGTACTTGAGCTAATCAAAGATCTAATTTAATAGCCCACTTAACCATATTAATCCTACCCTTGCCTAAGCCCCATTACAACCCACAAAAGTTCTCATGATATTTGCATTCATTCATCAAGTATTAGTAGATTGTTAGATGACTTGCAAATCTTTGAAAACATGATTAAAGGAGCATTGAGTGGTTAGGCCCTACACACTGAGCGATTAGAGTGTAAACACATCCGGTGAGGGTTTCAATTGCTCAATTCTATGTTTCCATTGCTTATCTTGTATCTTCTTGCAAGTCGTTGGATTGAATTTTGAAAATTTCAATTCAAATCTTTGGACATTGATTGTATTGCTATATTTGCTTTGTCTTAGCCCTAAGCTTTATTTTGGATTGATTGAGATTCTTTTGTTGTTTTTGCCAAACTCAATAGGAATCATATTATAGATATAGATAGTTAGCATTTAGTATAATTGCATACATATAAGTAGTTGTATTGAATAAGTCATTCACCCCTTCATTCATCTCTTTTGGTTGTGTTTATCATGAGGACATACTATTGTTTAAGTGTGGGAGAATTGATGAGTCCATATTTTACGATATATTTTGGTTTGATTTGAGTAGATTTCATCACATAAACCCACATTTATTCATCTAAATAGCATGATTTTGATATTTCTTCCTAAATTGTGCTTGAAAGTTAAAACATGCTCTTTTGTGCTTAATTTAGTCAATTTTAATTCACTTTAATCCCATTTGTTGCCTTGATGTATTTGTTAAGTGATTTCAGGTTTCTAAGGCAAGTATGGGTTGAAGAAGTGAGAAAAAGAGCATGCAAAAGGGAAGAAACTATGAAGAAATGGAGTTTGGAAGTTCCAGCACCCGTGCGTACGCACAAGTATGCATGCGCACACACAACGAGGATTTGCACAGTGACGTGTACGCGTGACCCGAATTATGTCATCTCATTAATGCAAACCGCTGGGGGCAATTTTTGGGCCTCCAAAACCCAATCCAACTCATTTCTAAAGCTATATGAGGCAAAAGTGAAGCTGAATGAAGGGGGGGCAATTAGGTTTAGTTTTTATGATGTTTTCTCTTAGTTTCTAGAGAGAGAAGCTCCCCTCTCTCTCTAGAATTAGGGTTTTTAGCTTAGTTTCCTTTTTGTTTCAGCACTTTAATTCTTGTTTTAGTGTAGTTTCATTTATGTTCTCTTACTTTATTGTCTTACTTTTCTTGGTTCTTCTTCTTATTTTCTCTTTTATGTCACTTTTCATGTTATGAATACTTTTTGTCAATTCTAATTTCATTTAATACAATTTATGTTTTATGTTCATTTAATACTTTCTTTAGTTGTTGTTACAATTTTCTTGCTTTTGGTAGCTAGACTTTATTTTTAATGTATTTTAATATTATTTTATTCTCATGCACACCAAGTATTTGATAAAATGCTTGGCTTAGTTTTTACTTAGTTTTCTTCACTCTTGGCTTGGAATTGTTGACTTTGGTGTTCCTTGAGTCATTGATGTCCATTCTTGTTTGATATATTAGAGTAGTTAGTTGATTTGGTCTCTCTTGACTCTATGTGACCCCTTAGTGTTGACATAGGACTTAGGGATTGAAATTAACTATGCCTATTTGACTTATCTTCGATGTAAGGTTGACTAAGTAGGATTAACTCTTCATAATCATCATGTGTTTGTGGTCAATGTCTAGGATAGGTAACCCTAGCTCTCAATTGCTTGCCAAGAGGTTTTCTTGCATTTTAAGTTTCCTTTCCTTGTATTCAATTGCTTTGACTTTTAATTTCTTGCATGTTTATTTAGTTGCTTTGATGTTTAATTTCTTGTATGTTTAGTTTTCTCACTCTTGGTTGAGAAATTGGGTGTTTGGGTGGAATTGAGTTGTGGATGTCCATTCCGCATTGTGTGGGAATGGTTAATTGGTTTAGTTTTCATTGACGCTAGTCTTTCACTAAGTAATGAGTGAGTTGACTAGGACTTATGGATTGAGATCAATTACGCTTTTTGACTAATTCTCAAGGAAGATTGACTGATTTGGATTGATTCCACATAATTGCCATGTTTGTGGTCCACAACTAGGATAGGAAACCTAGATTATCCACTTCTTGCCAAGAGTCCTTTAATTGCTTTCTTTTCAATTCCTTGCATGCTCATTTACTTTCTTGATATTTACATCTCTTGCTCTCTTGCTTTCATTCCAATTCCCCATGCTCTCTTTCATAGCCAATGACATTATACTTAATTGCAACTCCTAGGGAAGAACAACCCGAGGTTGAATTACTCTTGATCTCGGTTATTTTGTATTGGATTTAATATTTGATTTTGAGAATTCTTTGTTGGTTTGGACTATGCTACCAATGAATTGATGCTTGTTTTGATCGATTCCAAACCATGTGATAAAATTCTCACTATCATGGGTCATGAAAGACAATATGAGTTCATATCAATCCACAAAGGATGCAAGAGTCATCAAAGATTAAGCATTGACCTTAAAATTTCATCACCCAATCAATATCAAACAAGTCAAGAAGCACCAAAATGATCCAAGAAATTCTCAACAATTGAGTAGGAATATTCAACACCAATGTTAAAATAACAAACTTACAAAAGAAAATAAGAACAAACTACACAAACAAAATTAAAATGTAATGAATGAAAGTATGCAAATGCAGAAAACAAAAGAAAATGAAAAATGAGAAAAACAAGAAGTGAAAATTTAAAAAGAGGGAGGAGGAGAAGTGGAGAAAAAAATGATTGAAAAATGTTGAGAGAAGTGAAAAGAAGAGAGATAAAAGAAATGGGAGAAGGAAAGAAAATGGAAGAAGAAAGGAGAAAGAAGAAAGAAGAAAGAAGAAAAAAAGAGAGAAGAAAGGAAAAAGACAGGGCAGAAATAGGTCACGAAGGCAACGCACGGGCATGGGCGATGCGTGCGCACGAAAAGCAGGAGGGGCAAGTGACATGTAAGCGTCCCCCACGCATACGCGTGAGATGCAGAAAAGAGAAGGTGAAACGTAAGCATTAGTCACGCATACGCGTAGGCGTAAATCGTGTCTTCGCACAAAAGCTGCACAACTCCAGCACAACTCTCTGGTTTTTGTACCAGGAGCTCCATCATCAGCCTACGACGCATGCGCGTCGTCCACGCATACGCGTGGAAGGACAAAAAAGCTGGAGGACATGTACGCGTCGTCCACGCTCACGCGTGGAGCGCCCCCTTTTTTTTAAAGAAGGCTAAAAACAGAATTAAACACTCTCCTAACCTGTAAACACTTTAAACTAACCAAAATTCAAATCTAACTAAAAATTTTTAGTTTTTGAAATTTTTTTTCCAAAGACAATGCAAACAAAACTTGCACTTCAAGCAAAATGCAATTCAAAAATAACTATTCTAATCAAAACATGAATCTAATAAGCAACCTAGCAATCAAAGCAAGATATGAAAAAGTATGAAAAGAAGAAAACTACCTAACAATGGCAACTTAATTCATTCATTGATTATATATACAAGAGAATGGAAAGAGTTTACCATGGTGGGGTGTCTCCCACCTAGCACTTTTAGTTTAAGTCCTTAAGTTGGACAATTGGGAAGCTCCTTGTCATGGTGGCTTATGCTTGTATTCATCCTTGAATTTCCACCAATGCTTGGATTTCAAGTAAGCTCCAAATTTCAAAATCAATAGCACCAAGCTTTGATGAAGTTCCACATAAGCTAAGGGCTGCCAAAGTTGATCTTCGTATATTCCCGGATCCCAAATCTTGTTCCTACACCCATCTTCAAGTTGATCAAGACAATTTCATTTGGGTGGCAAGTGATCCGAATCTCAAGTAAACACCAAAGCATCTTCCTAGACCCATTCAATTAAGAACTATACCAACCATTGCACTTAGACTTTGATTTCTAACCATAAGGAACCTTGATTGGCATTTTCACCCATTAACCAGTTCTCTCTTGCTTTTAAATCCACAAAGAGATCTAATTTGCCCATCCGTCTCAAGCAAACCATACTCAACTGGGAAATTAAAGCTTAGGGATAAGAGTTTTACCCACTTGAATATTGTATTGGATGGTGACTTAGGAAGGGATGTCTCCAATGGTCTTGCAAGTTCCACTCCCTTGTGCTTTTCTTTGATTATTGATAGGAAGAATTATGTCGGTTAGGAATTTCACACAAAACAATTTCGTTGATAGTATAGTTCCAAACTAACAAATAATTCTCACATCAAATTTTAAAAGATTGGTTGTCACTAGCTCAACCCCAATAAAAAAACCGAGAGTATTAATCCCGAGTCCTTCTCTCTAGGAATCACAATGAAGTGCTTAATTATTGGCTATGAAAGAATGTTTTGGGGTTTTGATTTGGTAATTAACAAGAAATGTAAATAACAAGAATTAATAAAAAAAGGAAGAACTCTTGGCTAGACATAGGTAATTGAGATTACCATCCTTGTCTACAAACTATATATCGACAATTATGAGGGACCAACCCATTAAGTTTACTTCTATGCTTGAAGTAAGTACAATATCTACCTCAAAGAATTAAGTACGTTAAATAGGTTTGATCAACATCAATCTATAAGTCCTAACCTAGCTACTAATTGACTTAGTAGTAGGCTAGAGTCAATGGTTATTAAATTGACCACTAAGGGTTCTCAAATCACCAAATCAATGAGATCCAATGACTCAAGGTCATCCAATTCCCTTAGTCTAGGCCAAGAGTAAAGAAAACTACTCAAAAACTAAAGGAAATATTTCATCAAACACATAGAGGGCAATAAAAGTAAACATCATCAATTGCAAGAATTAAAGGAAGCTACAACAAACGTAAGCAAGAAATCAACAATAGAAATTAAGGCAAACATAAAAAGACATGGAAATCATAAGTTACATTGAAAGAAAATAAAAATCAACAAGAGAGTTCATAAACTAAAATTAACAAAATAAAGGAATTAACAAGAGAAGTAAAGTACGAGAACAAATAAATGTAAAGGGAAATTAAATTGAAGGAGAAAGAGATCTAGATCTAAAAAGGAATAAAACTAAGAACCCTAATTTAGAGAGAGGAGAGAGCCTCTCTCTCTAGAAAACTACATCTAAACTAAACTAAAGTGTATGAATGGTGATCCCCCCTATCCTCCTTCACTCCCAGCCTCTTATCTGTATATTGGGCTCGAAACTGGGCCAAAAGTCAGCTCAGAAATCGCCCCCAATATTTTCACTTTAGTGAGGCACGTGCCGCTCATCACGCATACGCGTCAGCCATGCGTACGCGTCACTTGGAGTTTGGCGGGGTCAAACGCACTCGTCGTTGATGACATGTCATTATGTCATGCTTTTCTATGCTTTTTCATACAAGAAATTGATGATTAGTGCTTAAATATTGAATACTTTTGTGCTTAAATGGTATATTTTTTTGATCTTTTGAGTTGATAAACTTTGTAGGAAATAAGAAGAAAAAGAAGCAAAGAAGCACAAATTAAGCTCAATTAAACTCAATTAAACTCAAAAGGAGCAAAGAGGATTTGCAACCCTGACCTCTTCACACTCCAAATAAGGTAATTCTAGTGACATTGAAAAGTAGGAATCTAGAGCTTTCCAAGCATATATGGTACTGCATGGTGGACACTAAATCTGAGGGAGAAAACCTACCCTGAAAGTGCAAAGATGAAAATAGTATCAACCTGCAGTAAGGCCAGCTGACCACTCCACCTTCCAAGGAAGATAACTTGAGCTGTAGAGCTTTAAATGATGCGCTCTCAAATGCATTGGAAAGTAGACATCCAGATCTTTCCAACGATATATAATAGTATGGAGTGAACATTTAGTTTGGGCCTCAGAAGCTGGTGCTAACTTTGGCCTCCAAAGCAGCGTTCACTAAGTGAACGTGGCGTTCACTAATTGAACGTTTTCGGCCTCCAAAACAGCATGACCATGCCTTCTTCAAAGGACCATAACTTGAGATACAGATGTTCAATTGATGCGCTTTCAGTTGCATTGGAAATCTGACATTCAGAGATTTCCAACGATATATAACAATCTATATTTGGCATGAAATTGAAGCACAAGAGAAAGGCATCTTTAAGGCCCAAAAACCACAAATAGCTAGCGTTCACTTTGGAAGTGAACGCCACGTTCACTTTCTTCACTTTCTCGTGAATTCCAAGTTGGGAAGGCAATGCTTGGGCTTCCATACATAAGCCAGTGCTCAAAATGTGAATGTAGCGTTCACTAGGAGAACGCCCATGAAGAATGATGCGCACCAAGGAAGCACCAAGGAGCAACGTTCAACAAGTGAACGTGAAGTTCACTAAGTGAACGCTAGTAGGAGGCATGCTGCACGTGAGGGGAGCACCAAAGGGAATGAACGTAGAGTTCACTTTCCCAACCGAACACTCCACTGGGAGCATTAATTGTATTCTAATCCATTTGAACCAAGCCAAACAATCCGGATCCACCCTCTCATTCAAATCGAAACCAACAAAAGCCCATTGGACATGACTCAAAGGCACAAGAAACAATTAGAATAGGAATTTCATTTGAATTGTAATTTGTTTTCAATTTCAATTTCATTTTTCAAAGCCTATATAAAGGCATCAATTTCATTTCATTAAAGAAGGCTGGCTCTGCTAGAGAGCAATAGGAGTAGGAGTAGAATAGAATAGAAAGCTTTCTTTGATACACTTTTATCTTTCTACAATTGTCATATTTTAGTCTTGAATTCAATTTCACATTTTCCTTTTCATTGAGCTTGATTTACTCTTCTACGCTTCTACTTCTCTGCAACTTTACATTTCTGTTCATGATTCAATCTGATTTACTCTTCCTGCAAGTTTAATTTTCTGCAATTGCTCTAATTCTGATTTATTGCTTTTTTTAAATTTCCTACACCCAATCCCTTTTACATTTACTGCAATCTACATTTCTTGTCATCTAAGCTTCTGCAATTTAAATTTCCTGCAATTTACTTTCTATTGATCGATTCTCACTCAATTCACCAATGTTAAATTGACTAAACTAATCACCTCACTAAAGTTGCTTGATCCATCAATCCCTGTGGGATCAACCTCACTCTTGTGAGTTATTACTACTTGATGCGACCCGGTACACTTGCCGGTGAGTTTGTGTGGAATCTAATTTTCACCCATCAAGTTTTTGGCGCCGTTGCCGGGGATTGATATAGATCGACAATTATTAAGTGGATGAGAAGTCTAGATTAAGCATTTTCTTTGTTTTTGTTTTCTGTATTAGATTGATACCAAGGTGTTTGAGTTATTGCCTCACTAAGAAATTTTTCTCTGTGACATGAATTTAAATTTTTATTGGTGATGTGTTTTACAAAATTCAAATAGAGTTCAACTCATCTTGTGATCAAACAAATTTTATGGGATACTACCCACCATCACCAATTTCTAATGGTGGCTGGAAATATCACCAAGAAAATACAAATTCTGAGCACTCCAATCAATGGAGATATGCTTCAGAACCACAAGATGAGCATGAGAATCATATGGGATATTTCCCACCACCACAAAATGATTCAAGTCATTATTCTAATGGTGGCTGGGAATATCACCAAAAAATGATAGTTGATTAAAAAATTCACATGAGATATGATCCAGAACCACAAGAAGATTTATGTCATTACCCTCATGGTGTCTGGACATGTCAACAAGAGTGTGAACAATCAGTTGAAATGGGACACTTCCCAGAAACACAATATGATCCAGACTTTGATGAGTCTAACAACTACTCATATTGTGGCTGAAAAAGTCAAAATCAAAGGAATCTTGATGATCCATACTTTGTTCATCAAGAAACATCATCACTGGAGTGTGCTTTCAATAAATTCATGCAAAATTGTCCCCCAATGTCACAAGAAGATCCATACTGTGATGAATTCAACAATTCTTCAAGTTGTACTTGGGAGGATCAAAACCATAAAGCAATTGACAGTTCATACTCCATTTATCAAGAGCCATCATCACTTGAGCATACCTTCAATTCATTTATGCAAAATTGTCCAACCTCACCTCCCATTTCTTCACTTGAAAATTCTTCATCACTTGATT
>NC_029785.2:65015321-65030132 GCF_000816755.2 Arachis ipaensis | reverse complement strand
TTTTCATTGAGCTTGATTTACTCTTCTACGCTTCTACTTCTCTGCAACTTTACATTTCTGTTCATGATTCAATCTGATTTACTCTTCCTGCAAGTTTAATTTTCTGCAATTGCTCTAATTCTGATTTATTGCTTTTTTTAAATTTCCTACACCCAATCCCTTTTACATTTACTGCAATCTACATTTCTTGTCATCTAAGCTTCTGCAATTTAAATTTCCTGCAATTTACTTTCTATTGATCGATTCTCACTCAATTCACCAATGTTAAATTGACTAAACTAATCACCTCACTAAAGTTGCTTGATCCATCAATCCCTGTGGGATCAACCTCACTCTTGTGAGTTATTACTACTTGATGCGACCCGGTACACTTGCCGGTGAGTTTGTGTGGAATCTAATTTTCACCCATCAAGTTTTTGGCGCCGTTGCCGGGGATTGATATAGATCGACAATTATTAAGTGGATGAGAAGTCTAGATTAAGCATTTTCTTTGTTTTTGTTTTCTGTATTAGATTGATACCAAGGTGTTTGAGTTATTGCCTCACTAAGAAATTTTTCTCTGTGACATGAATTTAAATTTTTATTGGTGATGTGTTTTACAAAATTCAAATAGAGTTCAACTCATCTTGTGATCAAACAAATTTTATGGGATACTACCCACCATCACCAATTTCTAATGGTGGCTGGAAATATCACCAAGAAAATACAAATTCTGAGCACTCCAATCAATGGAGATATGCTTCAGAACCACAAGATGAGCATGAGAATCATATGGGATATTTCCCACCACCACAAAATGATTCAAGTCATTATTCTAATGGTGGCTGGGAATATCACCAAAAAATGATAGTTGATTAAAAAATTCACATGAGATATGATCCAGAACCACAAGAAGATTTATGTCATTACCCTCATGGTGTCTGGACATGTCAACAAGAGTGTGAACAATCAGTTGAAATGGGACACTTCCCAGAAACACAATATGATCCAGACTTTGATGAGTCTAACAACTACTCATATTGTGGCTGAAAAAGTCAAAATCAAAGGAATCTTGATGATCCATACTTTGTTCATCAAGAAACATCATCACTGGAGTGTGCTTTCAATAAATTCATGCAAAATTGTCCCCCAATGTCACAAGAAGATCCATACTGTGATGAATTCAACAATTCTTCAAGTTGTACTTGGGAGGATCAAAACCATAAAGCAATTGACAGTTCATACTCCATTTATCAAGAGCCATCATCACTTGAGCAAACCTTCAATTCATTCATGAAAAATTGTCCACCCTCACCTCCCAGTTTCTTATATGAAAATCCTTCATCACTTGATGATGCCTCAACACAAAGTTTCCTCCACGATCCATACCAACCATAAAATTCATTCCACAATTCACAAAATTCACTCCACACCCCTCAAAACAACTTCATCACAACACATCCATGTTCACAAAATTTCTCTAAACCCTCATCTCTTGAGCTAGCAGAGGATCTCCTTCAAAAGTCCAGAGAATTTTTGGAAAGATAGGAACAATCCTGGAAAAGGCAAGAAATCCTCCTCAAGAAGATGGATGGGCACTTAGAGCAAATAAGGAGAAACTCAGAATTATCAAATAGTGAGCATGAAGATCAATTTGTGGGAAAGGAAGTGGAAAAACAAGAACAAAAGGTTCCTGTGTCAAGTGAAATTGCAATGAAGGATGAGGAACATGAGCCAAGGATTTTATATTCACAAAAGCTAATTGAAGTGACAATAGAACATGAAGATTCCCTCCCAAAGGACTTAATGGAAAGTCATGAAGAAGGAATGGAGGAAGACAATCAAGAGAAGTCACACTCAATTGAAGCAGATAAGTGCATAGAGGAAGGGCTCATTGAACCACCAATGCAAAAGGCTTTTAATGAAGATAAAGCTCCAACAATCACACAACAACCATGTCTTGATATCCAAAGAGTGAAGGCAACTAACAAGAGCACCGAGAAGAGGATTGTGACCATGATACCAATGACAACATTCAAGAAAAGGTCAACTGCAAACAATCCTACCCCTGATCCAGCAAGCAAGTTCAATTCAGCAAATAACAAAAGGAAGCTTACTGAGGAGAAGCCAAGACAGGGGACACTAGCTGGTTCATCTCTCCCCTTGAGGTCATTCCTCTAAACAAACTGGAATAAGAGGAAGAAAGTGAAGAACAACATGTCAAGCTAATGACACTAAAAGAGCGCTTGTTGGGAGGCAACCCAACCTTAGGTAACATTTCATTTCTCTACTTTGTTTATTTTCTTTCTCTGCTTTGTTTAAATCTCAATAAATTGGCATATGATTACATTCTAAGTTTGGTGTTGCCCTGCAACAAATTGTTTTCAATCCTTCTGGATGGTTGCATCAAATCAAAAATGAAAGTGTCACACTAAGATTCTAAGTTTGGTGTGCCACTTATTTTCTATGCAATTTATTCAGCAACACCACTTGTCTGCATAATCATAATGCCCTTTGCATTGTTATTTTTCTTTTTAGTTGGACAATTTTAGTTTTCTCTTTGTTTTAGTCATTTCCTTATTTTTAATGATTTCTTTTATTAACTATTTTTGTTAATACATCACCAAGAGATCCTTATTCATGACAGATTCTTGGCTTGATGATTGTATTTAACATATAACAATTTCATTTGTTTAGTTTTAGTTCAAATAAATTGACATATGGTTGCATTCTAAGTTTGGTGTTGCTATGCAACAAAATTTGGTTCCAATCTTTACTAGATGCTTGCATCAATTCCAAGTGAAAGTGTCACACTAAGTTTGGTATGCCACTTATCTTTTATGCGATGTATCATGCATACCCCACTTATTTTTGCAATCACAATGTCTCTGTTTCTCTGTGCCTTCATTGTTATTCTTGATTTTGCTTGCTTAAAACACATGTACTACTAACATTTCATTGTGTAAGACATTCATGATCCATCTTAGCCCCATAGCCATTGTTCTAATTATTGCTTGAGGATGAGCAAGCATTCTGAGTTTGCCAAGGGAAAGGGAAGAATAAGAGGAAAAGGACAACAACAAGGAAGATGAACTATAAGGTGGTAACATTCTTTTTTCCTCCTACTTACTTCCAGCACTGTAAAATACATGATTGTCTTTATCTTTTCTGTATGCATGTGTATTATGAATAAGCATAGCCTGAATTTTGATTTGCAACATGTTGCTATGACATTATAACTACCAACTTGAGTTTTGTGAATTCAAAAGCAATAAAGTATCATGATCATAAACAAACAAGGTTATTAAAGAAGAATTTAGCATGTGCATACAAGTATTGGAAGGCTAGTATGGTTAACTGTTGCTCAATTGCATTAGATCTTATTTGATTGAAGTTTTCATCTAGGATATTTTATGAAATTTTTTGAAATCATGAAAACCTTGAAGGAAGCAAATGCAAATAAGGCAAGAAAGAAAAAGGGAAAGAATGAGAAAGTTGAAGGCTCTGAGTACCAATAAAAATTCATTTGTTAAGTACTTGTGGTGTTTATGTATCAGGCAAAAAGCTTGAAAACAAAACACTTAGAAGTCAAGGCTAGGCTCAAGGGCAAAATCAGTCCCTCAAAGCTCAAGGTTCTGAGCATCAATGATTAGAGAGTCAAGAAAAGAAACAAAAGAGCTTAATGAAGTCCTCTAATTCAATGCTTGTGGTGCTTATGTATCAAGTGGTAATACTTGAAAATAAAGCATTTAGAATCGTAGCTTTGTTATCAACTCACGGGGTAAATCACCCAAAAGGAGAAGCTAATAAGAAAATCAAAAGCTTGTTTCAAGGAAGAAACATAAGGAAAATATTTCATAAAATGAGCTAGATAGAAGCATCAATCATTTACATTTCTTTTGTGATTGTAGCATGCATAGAAAACTAGCCTACCATGAACATTAACTTGCTATTCTTCTCACCTTGGTTTGTTAAAATGTACTGCATGATTCTTTTCTTGCTTGGGGACAAGCAAGGTTTAAGTTTGGTGTTGTAATGACATGTCATCATGTCATATTTTTCTATGATTTTTCATACAAGAAATTGATGATTAGTGCTTAAATATTGAATGATTTTGTGCTTAAATGGTATATTTCTTTGATATTTTGATTTGATAAACTTTTTAGAAAATAAGTAGAAAAAGAAGCAAAGAAGCACAAATTAAGCTCAATTAAGCTCAAAAGGAACAAAGAGGATTTGCAACCCTGACCTCTTCACACTCCAACAAGAATAACTCGAGCTACAAAGCTCCAAATGAGGTGATTCTAGTGGCATTGAAAAGTAGGAATCTAGAGCTTTCCAAGCATATATGGCAATGCATGGTGGACACAAAATCTGAAGGAGAAAACTTACCCCAAAAGTGCAAAGATGAACATAGTATCAACCTGCAGTAAGGCCAGCTGACCTCTCCACCTTCCAAGGAGAATAACTTGAGCTATACAACTTTTAATGATGCGCTCTCAAATGCATTAGAAAGTAGACATCCAGAGCTTTCCAACAATATATAATAGTATGGGGTGAACATTTAGTTTGGGCCTCAGAAGCTGGTGCTAACTTTGGCCTCCAAAGCAGCGTTCACTAAGTGAACGTGGTGTTCACTAATTGAACGTTTTTGGCTTCCAAAACAACATGACCATACCTTTTTCAAAGGACCATAACTTGAGCTACAGATATCCAATTGATGCACTTCTAGTTACGTTGGAAAGCTGACATTTAGAGATTTCCAACGATATATAACAATCTATATTTAGATTGAAATTGAACCACAAGTGAAAGGCATCTTTAAGGCCCAAAAACCACAAACAGCTAGCGTTTACTTTGGAAGTGAACGCCACGTTCACTTTCTTCACTTTCTCATGAATTCAAAGTTGGGAAGGCAAGGCTTGGGCTTCCATACATAAGCCAGTGCTCAAAATGTGAATGTAGCGTTCACTAGGAGAATGCCCATGAAGAATGATGCGCACCAAGGAAGCACCAAGGAGCAACGTTCAACAAGTGAACGTGAAGTTCACTAAGTGAACGCTAGTAGGAGGCAAGCTGCACGTGAGGGGAGCACCAAAGGGAATGAATGTGGAGTTCACTTTCCCAACTAAACGCTCCACTGGGAGCACCAATTGTATCCTAATCCATTTGAACCAAGCCAAACAATCTGGATCCGCCCTCTCATTCAAATCCAAACCAACAAAAGCCCATTGGACATGACTCAAAGGCACAAGAAACAATTAGAATAGGAATTTCATTTGAATTGTAATTTATTTTCAATTTCAATTTCATTTTTCAAAGCCTATATAAAAGCATCAATTTCATTTCATTAAAGAAGGCTGGCTCTGCTAGAGAGCAATAGGAGTAGGAGTAGAATAGAATAGAAAGCTCTCTTTGATACACTTTTATCTTTCTGCAATTGTCATATTTCAGTCTAGAATTCAATTTCACAGTTTCATTTTCATTGAGCTTGATTTACTCTTCTGCACTTCTACTTCTCTGCAACTTTACATTTCTGTTCATGATTCAATCTGATTTACTCTTCCTGCAAGTTTAATTTTCTACAATGTTCTAAGTTCTGATTTACTGCTTTCTTTAAATTCCCTGCACCCAATCCCTTTACATTTACTGCAGTCTACATTTCTTGTCATCTAAGCTTCTGTAATTTATATTTTGCAATTTAAATTTCTTGCAATTTACTTTCTGTTGATCGATTCTCACTCAATTCACCAATGTTAGCTTGACTAAACTAATCACCTCACTAAAGTTGCTTGATCCATCAATCCCTGTGAGATTGACCTCACTCTTGTGAGTTATTACTACTTGATGCGACCTGGTAAACTTGCCAGTGAGTTTGTGTGGAATCTAATTTTCACCCATCAGTCGTCCATGCGTGTGCATCGGCATTAGCTTCTCAAATCTTCATTTTCTTGTGTTTCTTTCACTTTTGCATGCTTTCTTTCCATCCTCTAAGCCATTCCTGCCCTATAAACTCTTCAATCACTCAACAAACACATCATGGCATCGAATGATAATAAGAGAGGATTAAAAATTAGTGATTTTAAGGCCTTAGAAGCATGTTTTCATTCATAGCACAAAATTGGGAAGGAATCTTAAAACCATGCAAATTGTATGAATAAGTGTGAGAATTGTTGACAAAATCCACTAAATTAAGCATAAGATAAACCCTAAAAATGGGATTTATCAACCTCCCCACACTTAAACAATAGCATGTCCTCATGCTAATCTCAAGAGAAGCTATAAAGGGATGAAGGGGAATGGTAGGATTTATTAAATGCAACATGCGATGTAACCTATCTATATGAATGCAACTAAATGTTTCTACCTACTTGGTTAAAAGTAAATCAATCTCCAAGAACATATATAAGCAAGTAGGGTCAAGGTAGTCATGATGACTTATGAATTCCACTAATTCAAATCTCAAAATAAAGTACAAATAGACTTGCAAGAAGAAAGCTCATGAAAGCCGAGAACAAGGAATTGAGCGTCGAACCCTCACCGGATGTGTATCCGCTCTAGTCACTCAAGTGTATAGGGTTGATTCTCTCAATTCTCTACTAATCTTGCTTTCTAAGGCTTGCTCTTCTTCTAACAATCAACATACGTTTAATGCATGAATACATATATCAAGAGGTCTTTCCAAGGATTGTAATGGATTTAGGGTGACGGTAGGATTGTATTTGGTAAAGTGGATTAAAATTTGAATCCTTGATTAACTTAAACTCCCCAAATAACCTAAAACAATCCATGTAATCAAAAGTACAGAACCTAACTACCCATTGACTATCTTTTGCCACATGTTCAAGCATCCCAAGTTTGAGTACAACACATTTTGTCCCCTTTTTATTGCTATCTTATTTTCTTTTTCTTTTTCTTCTTTTATTATTATTATTATTATTATTATTATTATTATTATTATTATTATTATTATTATGTAACTTTGTATTGGAACAAGTGGAGAAAGTCGTAATAATTGAAGAGGAAGAAGTGGTTGAAGACTTAGGAGATACCGAACCTCTATGGGAATCTAGAGTTGTAAAGTATTCCTCCAAGAAGATTGAAATTGATGTCAAGGAGGCTAGTGCACAACCTCCATGGCATGTTCCCTATGAAGAATTGGATGGGATAGATCAAGAAGCAAGTTCCCTTGGTGATGATGATCATGAATCAAGTCTTCCTAGTAATGAATCTACGCCCACAAATGAACTCCTTGGGTATGAATAACCTTCTCTGAGTGAGTTCGAGAATGATGTGGAAGTAGAAGTCCTTCGAAAAGGATGGACGGGAGTTGAATATGCTTTGTCAAGAACGTTGGAGATTTCTCTCCCTAGGTTGCCATCTACTCCTTCATTTGAGTGGGTAAGACTTATCTCCCTTCACTTTACTGTCCCACTTGAGTATGGTTTGCTTGAAACGGATGGCCAACTTAGGAGGCTTTGTAGAATTAAGCGTAAGAGAAGGATGTTTAGTGGTTGGAGTTGCAAATCAAGGCTCATCAAGGTTGAGACTTGAAGAGCTAGATGCAAGGGTTGGGCTAGTGATAATTTGGTTGGATCTAAGAGAAGAGTTTGGTACTTCATTGAGAATTCAGATTGCTTGCCACCCGGTGGAAACAAGGATGATCAACTTGAAGACGGTTGTAGAAACAGGATTTGGGATCCAGGCATATACGAGTATCAATTTTGGGAGGCCTTAGCTTGTGAAGAACTTCGTCAAAGCTTGGTGAATTCACTTGGGAATGTCAGAACTTATTGGAAGTCCAAGCATTGGTGGAAGTTTCAAGATGAGTTCAAGCACAAGCCACCATGACAAGGAGCTCACCAAATGTCCAACTTAAGGACAATAAATAAAAGTGCTAGGTGGGAGACAACCCACCATGTTATGATCTTCCTTTTTGTTAGTTTTATTTCATTTCTGTCAGTATTAATTTCCAATTCTGCATGTTTACCCTTATTTTGCTTTATATTTCATGGTTAAAAGAAGTGAACCCGACGCGTAAGTGTCGATGATGCACACGCGTCGCATGGGGTTCGCCCTTTATCAAATTAAAAAGAGTTGTGATGGAACGACGCGGAAGGGGTGCCTGGCGCACAGGCCACCCCACGCGTACGCGTGACCCACGCATACGTGTCTCCTGCGTTTTTCACCATCCACGCGTAAGCGTCAGCGACGCGTATGCGTGGGCATGAAAATCGACGTAAAAGAGTAAATTCAACAGAGAGTTGTGCGGCTATGGTGCTAGAGTCGCGCGAGTGGTCACGCGTACGCATGAGCGACACTCACGTGTCATTGTTCAATTTTTGGCCACCCACGCGTATGCATGGGCGACGCTTACGCGTCGCATGGCCGTTTTAGTTTTCACGCGTACGCGTGATGTATGGGCATGCGTCGCGCCCTGTTTTTCATTTCTTACTTCTTTCTTCTCTCCTTTCTCCTTCTTTCTTCCTTCTTTCTTACTTTCTTCTTCTTCATTCCTTTGATTTCTCACCCTTATTCTCTTTCATTTTATTCTCCTTATTGCATTTGCATACTTTCACTTATTGCATTTTAATTTAGTGCTTGTTTTCATTTTCTTTTCTAAATTTGATACTTTTTCTTCGGTGTTGAATTTCCTTGCTCAACTGTTGAATATCTCTTGCATTATTCTGGTGCTTCATGACTTGTTTTATTCTGATTGGGTAATATTATTTAAGTCAATGCCAATCTTTTATGATACTTGTATTCCTTTTGCATTGACATGAATTTATATTATCTTTCATGACCCACTATCTCTTCCCCATTGTTGCAATTTTTTTTTGCACTATTGGTATGCCATTTGCTTCTACTATTTTTTTACTTGCATGTTGTAGCTATCATGTAATTGAGACCCTCATTATTTGGTATTAATCCACCTATTTTTTATTTATTTTCTCATCTTTGTTTCTGGGTTACTTTTTTTTCCTTTTTCTCTTCTTTCAGGATGGCCACCGAGAAGGGAAGGGAAGAACTTCTATATGGGGCAACAGATAAGTCCATCTGCACAATCTTTACAGAAAAACATCAGTTGTAGCAACCCGTCCACTTGCACATCTCAGCATGCACCGAGGACGGTGCAATCTTTAAGTGTGGCGAGGTCGATACCGACTTCCATGGGTTAGTTATTTCCTTCTCAACACCAATGTTTAATTTTCTTTGTTAAATTAGTTGTTGCATTTGCATGTTTAATTGCATGTTTGTTTGATTTTGTGCATATTTTACCACTACTTGATTGGAGTGAAGAAACTACCTTATAGCATTCCACTAATTTAAATTAAAATTTTTGTTAAAACTTGCCTGAAGAATTTTATTTTGGAACATGGTTTAGAGCTCGAACACACAAACCCAGTAAGATTTTGAGCCTATTGCAACCAATATTTTATTTTTGGTGTGTGTTGTTCTCTCTAAAATTGTGATCTTTGTCTTGCTTAATTTTATATTTCCATTGTTTGATGTATGCATGCACTTATATGATTGAGGCCTTGTTTCACTGAGCTTACATACCCATATAGCCTTAACCCTTTCATTATCCTTTGTAAACCAATGTTGAGCCTTTTAACCCCATTCATTCTTTACTTCAGCTCATCACTAACTCTAAGCAAAAAACAATAATGTCCTTAATTTGAATCATTGGTTAGCTTAGACTAGTGAGAGTATTCATGATTTAAGTGTGGGGAAGTTGGGTTTGGAAACATTTGGTTTGAGAATTGGGTGTTGTATATTCTTGTGAAAATGTACAAAACAATAGTTGAGAACATATTCTTGCATTCAATATCTTAATCATATGCATTGAGAAAAACAAAAGAAAAGAAAAAAAGGAGAAAAAGAAAAGAAAAAGAGCAAATTATAAAAGGAGACAAAATGCCCCAAAGTAAATGATGATAGCAATGCATATGTACTGTACTCGAAATTAGGTTGCACGAATATGTGGAAAACATAGTTAATGGATAGTTAGGTTTTGTATTTTGATTACATGGATTGTTCTAAGTTAGGTGGGAAGTTTAGGTTAACTAAGGATTCAGATTTTAGTCCACTTGACCAAATACAATCCCACCTTGGCCCTAACCCCATTACAACCCTTAAAAGCCCTCTTGATATCTGTGTTTATGCATCAAATTATTTGTTGATTGGTAGAAGAAGAGCAAGCCTTAGAAAGCAAGGTTAGTAGAGAATTCAGAGAATCGAACCTTAAACACTTGAGTGATTAGAGTGTATACACTTCCGGTGAGGGTTCGATGCTCGATTCTTTGTTCCCGGCTTTCATGAGCTATTTTCTTCGGCAAGTCTACTTGTACTTTATTTTGATATTTGAATTAGTGGAATCCAGTTTATATTTAATCTTGGAGAATTTTTTACTTTTAAACCAAGTAGGAAAGAGCATTTTGCATTTAGTTGCATTCATATATATAGGTTGCATTTCATAAGTTTTACCATTCCTCTTCACTCCTTTATAGCTTCTCTTGAGCTTAGCATGAGGACATACTAATGTTTAAGTGTGGGGAGATTGATAAACCCCATTTTTAGGGTTTATCATGTGCTTAATTTAGTAGATTTTATCCATTATTGTCACATTTATTCATATACTTCGCATGTTTTACATTTTCCTTCCTAATTTTGTACTATGATTGAAAACATGTTTCTTTGGCCTTAAATTTGCTAATTTTAATCCCCTCTTATTACCATTCAATGCCGTGAGATGTTGCTGAGTATTTTCAGGGTTTATAGGACAGGAATGGCTTAGAGGACAGAAAGAAAGCATGCAAAAGTGGAAGGAACGCAAGAAAATAAAGTTTTGAGAAGCTAGAAGCGACGCGTACGCATGACATAACGCGTACGCGTGACCAGGATTTTGTCAAGCGACGCGTACGTGTAGGCAACGCGTATGCGTGACAGAGCGTCACATGCTGCATCACACAGAAGACGTTGGGGGCGATTTCTGGGCTCCTTTTGACCCATTTTCAAGCCCGAAGGTGAAGCTTAGAGGCTGCATAGTGGAGTTGGATGGGGAGAATCATTCATTGTTTCACACTTTTTATTCACATTAGCTAGTGTTCATACCTTGGGTCGAGCTATCCGACCTAGGGAGATCAATAACAAAGCAGCCGACCTATTCAGGTCAGGACCTCCGACCTCTTCTTTAAAAGTGTTCGGCCAAATCGACATGAGGGGGCCAAACAGGCCCAAATAAAAGGACACAGCCCAATCTAAAGGCAGTAAAAAGCCTAGAAAGACAAGGGCGGTTCCCCAAAAGATAAAGATGACCTCACACAAAGATAAGATAAGATAACTAACTTATCTTATCTAGAAAGGTCACTCCACACTACTATAAATACAGTGGAGCACCCAGTTATAACTCATACTCTGATTCTACTAAAAACCTGCTTAAAGCCCTTGCTAACTTAAGCATCGGAGTCTCTTGCAGGTACCACCCCCCTCCGGTGATCCAAGATCAGCCGCACTGTAACGACCCAATTTTCAATATGTCTAGATCATACCGGAAATTGAGCGCTACCAATTTGTCTTCCTAATTATTATCTATTATTTATCATATGAGCCTGATTCGTTGTTAAACGCGTAGTTAATTTGCGTGGTGTATTTTTTTTAAAAAATATTTGGATTAATAGACAGAATCATTTATAATCAATTCACAAGTAATAACAGATAAAACAGTTATAAACAACCACACAAAAATACATCACAAGTAGTTGACAACATACGGTGATTCAGCCTTTATTAGCATATAGACTGTTAGTTAGAACACCCCTAGATATAGCTAAATAATATCTATATATATATATACAACATCCCAGGTCTTGACCTGTTCAAGAGGTCCCTAAGCTGGCACCTAGGCTAGCCTAGACTCTATACTCACCTAGTCCCTCTAAACTACTAAAGCGAGGGAAAGTACGTTCTAAATCTTCACAACTCAAGTCAGGTGGAACGTCATCAAAAGATAGAACATCATCTGCTACTCCTCTGCACGATCAGACTTTTCCACAGGACGTCTCTCTGGTACCTCATAAAGTAGCCACACAACAGGAATCTCGTACACAGGATTTAGGTTAAAGTGCGCATACGAACAGGGTGCAGACGTTGGCTGGTCTCACAGTATATACATGTAAATAGAGAACGATATTCACCCTAGACTCAGAAGACTATCTAGAGCAGAATCCTCTTCTTGCGAACGGTCATCAGCGAACTATGGTAAGGTACTCTTATTTCCATCTGAAGGGGAAAGGGAGAGAGAAGGGGTAAGAACTGGGGAGTTCTTAGTAGGGCCGGGGTTATTAGTTACGTTCATTTATTTGGGGTCGATTAGTAGACGAATAACATAATATAGCGAAGCAGTAATCAGAAGATAAAGATAGAAAGAGAAAGTAGAGAGAACAGAAAGCAGAACACAAACAAAAGAATACAAGAAAATAAAGCACAGAAATAGCATACGAGCGGACAAACATAAAGAAGTAGATCACACACAGAAAGGAATGCAACAGAGAATGATGCGCAGACAAGAATGATGAATGTCTAGCCCTAGCGCAAGCCATGAGCTCATGCCTGGATACTCTATTTTCTGTGTTTCTCTACTCTGCTCTGATTTCTCTGCTTAACGTATGTATTTAAAGTTTATGTAAATTTCGGTATGAATAGTTCGCCTGTCCCAAGTATAGGTTCATTAAGTCTATACTGAAACAGTTTAACTTTTCATATAATACCTAACCCTAGTCGCAACTCAAGGACTAACTATGTTGCCCTAGTTCGTTCACTAATTTCTGTCTGTTTTTCTGTTATTAAAACCTTACAGACTTTTCTTTAGTTTTTATCTTTTCTTCAACTTTTTATCTTTCTTTTATCTTTGTCTCACTAATATGTTCTTACCACTCCCTAAGTGTTTTATGAAGGAAATTATGAGATTCTGAGCTTAAAGTTGTCTTTCTAAAGCTTTTACAGAAAACTGCCTTTTCCGCATTATTTTATTATTTTTTATTATCTCTCTCCTCTCATGAATCGAGTCCGGTTCGTCAAACAGAGACTATTTACGAAAATCAGAATCAAAACTGCCAACCGATACGGTTCAAAAACTAGGTTCTTCACGATTGCTTTATCGAGCTTGCCTCAAACGAGGTTCTAGCTTAAGGATGACATAATGATAATGAGGATTGAGATGCTTGATGATATAGCAGAGGTGTTCCCTTTACTGATCTTCTGGAGAAATCTGTACTTTCAGAAAAGATCTCATGTACTCGAAAATTAGGGTTGTTACATTCTACCCTCCTAAAAGAAAATTTTGCCCTCAAAATTTCAGTTACCTAGGAATAAATGCGGGTAATCAGCTTTCATCTTATCTTCCAGTTCCCAAGGGTGCTCTTCCTCTCCTCTTGGTTCCCATGCTACTTTGACTAAGCGAACAACTTTGCCTCTTAGTTGCTTATCACTTCTTTCTACTATCTGAACCGATGATGCTTGATAGGTCAAATCATTTCATAACTGTACTGTCTCTGGTTGTAAAACGTGACTCTTGTCAAGAATATATTTCTTAAGTTGCGAGACATGAAAAACATCATGAAGGTTTGATAAATAAGGAGGAAGGACTATTTGATAAACTACTAGACCGACTCTTTTAAGTATTTGGAAAGGTTCTATATATCGTGGGTTAAGCTTTTTAGTCTTAAGGGCTCTACCTATTCCAGTAATCGAGGTTACTTCTAGAAAGACACGGTTTCCGTCACTAAACTCTAAGGGTCTACATCTATTATCGGCATAGCTCTTTTGACGGCTTTGTGCTGTCTGGATCTTCTGACGAATCTCCTTTATCTTCTCAGTAGTTTCTTACACTAATTCTGGACCTAAGACACTAGCTTCTCCATTGTCATTCCAACACAATGGTGTCCGACATCTTCTTCCATAGAGAGCTTCATATGGTGCCATCCCGATACTTTATTGGAAACTGTTGTTGTAGACGAATTTGACCAAAAGCAAATACTTATCCCAGCTGCTTTGGTTGTCAATTTATGAAGGTATCCCATGTAGTCATACGATTCCTTGAATATATATTCGTTCCAGCCTTTCTAAAGTATAGTCAACTCGAATCGGAAGGAAGTACGCTGACTTTGTCAACCTGTCCACAATTACCCAAATGGCATCGTGTCCAGTTGAGGTCCTTGGCAATCCCGTGACAAAATGCATAGAAATCTGCTCCCATTTCCATTGTGGTATTTCTAAGGGTTGCAGGGTTCCTGACAGCTTCTGATGTTCCACCTTCATCTTCTGGCAGGTTAAACATTTTGAGACATAATCAGCTACTTCTTTCTTTAAGCCCGGCCACCAGAACATTTGTTTCAAATCTCGATACATCTTTGTCACTCCAGGATGCATAGAAAATCTACTTTGGTGAGCTTCAGCAAGAATCTTTTGTCGCAATTCTCCAGAGTTAGGCACACAAATTTGTTTCTTGTACCTCCAAAGGCTACTACGATCCTATCTCATAACTTCTTCAGCTCTACAAGCAATGGTGACATCCAGTACAGTGCTATGGAAATCGGTTCGGCTCCAGGTACTAGATCAATGCTGAATTCTATCTCTCACTGAGGAGAAAACTCAGGTATGTCGTCCAAGAAAACATCAGGAAATTCCTTCATCATTCAGATTCGTTCTAAGCTTAATTCACTATCATTCGAGCTAGCCGCTAACAGAACATACTCCTCACAATCACTCCCGCCTAAGGTAACTCTTACAGAATTCAGATATAAGGTGTGGGACAGAAATGGTTTAGTACAT